>NW_010110319.1:80033-80410 GCF_000699245.1 Pterocles gutturalis | reverse complement strand
CCTGCTGAAATTCGTACTCTGTCTCTTGGTTATTGCCCTTCTAAGGTAGGTCTCAAAACCCTCAAGGGTTGCTGGAGTCAGTGCAAGGCAGGTTTCTGTCTCCTCTCCGTTCCCAACCACTATCATGCTCACTGTGGCCAGGAAAGGAAGAGGATGACACTCCCGTCACAGGTGCATCTCAGCTGGCAATCTGTGCCTAACTTTGGAGGTATCAACAGGAGTTAGTTGCCTTGTTGGATCAAAACCCAGAAGCCCAGTCCTTAAAAGTGGGTGCCTTTATACAGTCCTGACAGTGCAATTGCACAGACAGATCCTCATGGAGACCAGTCCAGCTCCGATCACAAATGTCACCCTTTCCAAAGCCAGGAGGGTTCAGC
>NW_010110319.1:48356-80002 GCF_000699245.1 Pterocles gutturalis | reverse complement strand
GTGGGTGTCATAGTCAGGCACACCACAAGCCAGCACTACAAATGCTTTCTTGTTCCTCTGTTAGAGATGAGTTAGGACAACTTCTGTGCATACTGATAAAACTTTTCATAATGGTTTCCACACCATTCACATTCTTTCTGTGACCAGATAAAAGATAGCATATAATCACTGTCTTTGTGATCATGGTGTTTGCTGAAGAGATTGCCTTGTGCAACATATAGTCAATGTAGCCAAAATAAGTAAAAAGGGTAGACTTAGCAAGTGGCCATGACATATTAATGAAGAAGCTTTACAGTTTGTCTATGACCCCATAGGTAACCATAAGCCAAAAATTTTGTAACGCCTGTGTTGTGGCTCCTCTTGAACTCCACATCCCTGTTGCACGTAATGCAAATCACTTCCTGGTATACATAAAACCATAGAATAATTCAGGTTGGAAGGGACTTCTGGATGGAGATTTCTATGTTTCAGTTTCTATTGGCTTTGTAGTAGAAGATACTATGTCCTTTAGTGCCAGCAGTCACAGTAGTACTATTGACGAACGCTAATGGCCATTAATCAGGTGTTCTTGACTTGTTTGTTGGTATCGTGTTTCCTGTGAGACATTGCCCATAGATACAGAAGACTAGAGATTTAAACCAAAATTGCCACAGAGCATAAAGATGACACATAAAATATCCGACTGCTCCTCTTCCCTGTGAAACAGCAAAGGATAGGGATCACTGCATTCACATGAATCTTCTATTCTGTAGCTTGTCTGTAAATAAAGACCTCAGTGTACGTGAAAAGAAGGGACTAAATCATGTAAATTTTATTTTCATAATGTTCAAACTGTTTAAGGAATCTTTACCATTTGAAAAGCAATTACAGGTAAAGGAATTAGTACAATAGATATGCCCTGACTTCATCTCACCTGTTCTACTGAAATACAGCACTCATAATGCATGCACACATGTTGGCACAGGGTTGATTGTTATTCATGTTTTTCGTGTGCTACCTGATGCATCTTTGTCATGATTCATTATTCTTAACAGCTATATCAAGTGTTGCAATTACTGCACAATACAGTTTTAAGACTATAATATTTCTAGATAGGAGAAAGAAAAATAATATATTAAGTGCTTGTGATATCTTTATGTATAAGTTTGAGAATCATTAAATAGCTGTCACTCTTCCTTCCTCCTCAGCATCAATTACTCCACTCTGGTTTTACTTACTCCACTCTGTATAATGAGTCCCTAGAGCATGTTTCATTGCGGGAGAATGAACACATTCTTCACTTGCGGTCAGTGGGATGTGGTTAATTTGAAATCACTTAAACTATTATATCTGTCAAGCGTGGTTATTTTATTTTCAATTCACATCAGTGTTTTAGTATGCATGTCGGTTACTGGGTTAAACTGGCAGATTAATTTCCAAGCCTTCTGCTGTAATGCTCTTCATTACTGTCTTTACATGTAGGCTCCTGTTGAAAGTTAATATGTTCCCATTAAAATTTACTTCAGATAAATCTCCATTTAATGTAAACACTCATATGAAAAACACTCACTACTGGATGAAAGCTGGCAAGATCAGTGAACTTCTAGTTTTTCTCATGAAAACCCAGAATAGTTGGTTTCTTCACTGTTCCGTCTTAACGTCCTTTGGAAATGCAATTCCTATCATGACATGCACTTGTGGCAAAAAATAAAAAGTTCTATAACTAGGGTCTCTTTGAGGTGTTTATTTTTTTTCTGATATATTTACAGATTGTACTGTTCAAAAAAGCTGCAGGCTTCAGCTCAGTGTGAGCAGATTCACAATTCACGCTGTGTAAAACTGTTTGAGGTTTTTTTGGTTTTTTTCTTTTTAAAATATTGTGGCTTGAAATTTATAAATAGCCAGAATTTGAAGATGCTGAAATACTGACTTAGACAGCTACTAATAACAGGGTGCTCATACAGAGAATTAGAGGAACCGCCAATGGGCTTTTTATTACAGCAATATTGTACATATTACATGAATAAATTACACTGTTGCATTATGCAGCTGCTGCATCATCAGTTCAGAGAGTAGACTGCCATCCTAAGTATTCGGGGATGCAAGCTCATTATCTCTAAATCCACTTTGGTTACAGCCACAATACGATCCAAGCTAAACTGCTCTCACATAACGTATTGCATGTACCTATGCGCAATCAGGTACATGGCTCAGAGATGGACTGATGAGTTAAGATGTCTAATTAAATTTACAGAAAAGAGTCTGCTTCTCTGAATCAAGCAGAATCTTCCACTTGGAAAGGTTATTAGGAAAACTGTATTACCCATAAAAATACAAATCTACATATGTTGTGAAACATCATTTTTGATTTGAAAGATACTAGTAGAAAAATGTGCATTTGTATAACAACAGTTCTTCTCACTGAAAAAAAAATTTTAAAAAAAATCTGTTTTCTCTCTATCTTATTATGATGATGACAACCGCTAGTGTTTGAATGCTGCCAAGGCACTTCTTGAAACTCAGTTGTTTTTATTCTCTGCACATTGTTCTCTCATCCCATCGAATAAAACACAAAACTTAACATTCTCCACAGCTGCAAATGTTTGCCTAGGACTCATAGATTCACATTTACATATTTTATATATTGATGCAAATATCTGTGGCTAGGCAAGTAATATGCTGCAGGTTCCGTTAATTTTGATGAACCCATGTTTCTTTTCATTGCTATTTTTTTACTTTGCCAAAACTGTTTATTTTCACTGCTATTGTTATTCCACTCCTCTGAAAGCACACACACATCCCTTGCATCTCCCACTTGGTGCTCATCACCTCATGGGAAATCCTGCGCCTGGAGAAACTGGTTGAGGTTTTAATGCTAGCTTTAAGCCAGACAATGTTTTACTACTGGGCCCTTGCCAAATGAGGCTGTTTGTTCTATGACATTTCTACAGAGCTTTTCATAAGTTGTTTCTTTAAGAGATTCCTAAAAGCTATCGTAATCATGGACATGTTGGTGGTTAAGGTGAGGATAAACATGTAGAGCTATACCTTTTTACGCATGTGTAATAAAACTAGGTGTGAGAAAACCACACGCTTTTAGTCTAAGCAGTTTTAGAATAGAAACAGCCATAATTCAAATCCCAGATTTGGATGCTGCTGTTTTGGATACTTTCAAGAGACTTTAGGCAAATGAAGATACAAGCCTAATGTGATGTATATATCATAATGCTTACACTAGTAAGAACACTGGAAGAGCACCCAGGACTGACTGGTCTTCTATCCACTTAAGACTATAGCCCAGGACTGACAAAAACAGAATCAGAAAAGAAAAGGAAAAGCTTTGAGGTAGTGTTTCCCCTGCATCTGGACATGTTTCCAGCATAATGTAAGAAACACCCGTACTACACTTGAAAGAGGGAAGGGAGCAATGAAAGTGTTGATTCAGCCATCAACCACGTGTCTCTCCCTCACTCCCGCTCCTCCATTAAAAGTGGAAATACACTTTTCCTAGTGTATTTTCCTAGTGTACTAGATTATTTAAAATTTTGGTTTTCCCATATAAATATCTAAACATTCTGCAACATTTAGACTTCCCCAAACTTTAAGCTAAGACAGAATGATTCCTGCACCTTCTATGCCATTCCTAAAGTGCTATCAGATGCAGTTCACAGCTACTCAGCAATCATGCATCCTGTTGAAGCTGAGAAGACATACATGAATCCTAAATAATACTAGAGCATAAAGTGAAGACACCCTATGTTAATATTATCAGGTCACATGATTTGGTCCTGCTGTCAGGCCTTTTTGGTCCATATGTCTGAAAGTGAGGAATACAAATTTGAATACAGTCTGTACCTATAATTGACTCTTTGCCTTTTGTGACTTACCGAAATCGTATAATATTGTTTCCATTATTCACGTCAAAAAAAAAGAGCTTTAAGATTGTCAAAGAACACCTTTGTGTGAAAATGTGCTCAACCAACTGTTCCTGGAGAGAGAATGAGAAGGGTGAGAAATGCAAATTTGTTAATGCAGTTGGCAGCATTCATGTGTCTCCGTGGAGATACATATACCTGAAAAGAATGAAAATTGTCCTGCATTTGTAGGTAAGACTGTCAAGCACCATCACTGATCAACTTCCCAACCTAAAGCTACTCCAAATTACAAAGTAAAGGTCTCTGTTTTCTCTCAGAATATACCTAATATTTTTAGGGAAACAAAGAAAAATCTAAGTGGATAACCCATTTTAATTCTTTTGTAGAATTAAAGAGCGTAGTATTTTCCAGTACTAGTCCCGAAAATGTTCTGTTTATATGACACACTTCTGTTTCAGGGGAAACATTAAAATATTATTGCATATAAAAAAAATAAAGGAAGTTAAAATTGGAAAAAGAATTATCTAGGTGCATGTTGCCATACTCATAAAACAGCACTAACATATACATACATATATGTGTGTGTAATGTACATATGGATATATGGACAAATATGTATCTATATAAAGATAGTGATGCATTCTGTAGTACGTAATATTTTTCATATTATTTTTTGCAAGGCTTTGAGTTTATTCAGCAAAACACTGAACAGATTTCTTCAGTTATACTATGGCAATTTCAAATAAATTTGGTCCCAAATAATGCAGTTAAGAGGAGGAAAGGAGATGTTTTGTCTTTTTGTGGTTTTTTCATTTGTCTTTGTAGAAAAAAAGTTGCTGAAGCAAGCTGGATCACAGTCACCTTTTGGTGACCATGGTCATAACTTGATATAAAAAATTTTTATTGCAAAGATATTATAAGCAAATAAGGATACCTTTCAGAACAGAATTGACTAGGCAACCTTAGCTTAACTTTTGTCACATGCAAACTAAAAAGGCAATCAACTCAATGGTAGTGTCTGATCTCTGCATGTCTCTTCTGAGGCAGTCAGGAACCTGTACTGTGAGCAGCTGTAGAAAGTGAATTTAATTCTGCTTGTGTGTGTGTGTGTACACAAAGAAAATGTAAAGCTCTTTTTTTTTTTTTTCAGTTCCTGAGCACAAGAAATAGTTGGCATACAAGTTGCCTGTGGTTACTGGGGTAAAACAGTTAATGTGTGAGGTTTTCTTCTTCCAAGCTGGAGTGAGAGATGAAGAGATCCCATATGGGCCACTAGTACAAAGAAAGCAGAGAGTAACAGGAAAAAGAAAAAAAGAAACAGAGTGTGTAAGGGCAACAGAGGGAAATAAGATTGAAAGAACAAAACACCAACATTGTTAGTCATGAGGAACAGACAGGAGGGAGGTACTGCCTGCTGACCATGTGTATCAATGCCAAAGAATCTAAAAAGAAAACCGGCATCTGTGGTATGGGATGGTCTCTCTCTAGATCTGAAAGACAGCAGCAGATTGTTTTTATAGAAAGAAAAGGTGTCAGCAGAAAGGAAGGAGCATACACACATGGAAACATTTGCTGTTAAGAAGCCACTTGAAAAACAACCAGGGAGTTGAGTGGAAGAAACATCTGTGAAACATGCAGCAAGACCACCACTAGTGCTTCAGGGAAGAGGTGGGAACAGAAGGGAATACACAAGCAGTGTTGGACATAGCATCTTGTCAGAATGACAAGGAAATGTTGTCGGTACTTTCAAGAAAATCCAGCATCTTGTGAGTCTGAGGGGAAAAATGTTTTGTCCTCCTTGTGAGGGAGCAAGGGAGTACTCTATACTTACCAAGAAGGAAACAAGTCTATGCTCATTGACTAAGGTCAATCAAAGAGTGTTATCTTTAAGAGGAAATTGCACTTTTCAGGGTATATGTGGACAATTCTGTTCTACCAGGATCAGGATACTTAGGATTCTTTTCCATTAGCTTGTTTCTTCTTTTAATAACCCTAAATGTGCAAAGTCTTGATCTGCATTAGTTTAAGGGATTACAAATTGCCATGGGCGAAACACAGTGGCTGTGTGGTTTTGGAGTTAGTGAAAGCAGATGTGAGGTGTGACATCAAGAAAGAGGAAGTCCCATACCTTTCAGTTGTCTGGCCTTAATATTGTGGTTCAGACGTTTTTTGGTTGACAGAAGAAAGCAAATGCTTCATAGCAAGACCATATCTGAAGTCTCTGCAGCTATTCCTTGTGCAGACACCAGTCTAGATGCAAAATGACGTGTCTTTAACCCAACTGAAAAAGAAAGCATTGGTCAGGAGAAATTTTACTTCTCTGAGTTTGAAACATTCTTTACGCAGAGTCTTTAATGACTTTTCAGCATTGCTGAGAAATGGTGGGGGAAAGGATATTTTGCTAGCCAACTGTTACGTGTAATTGTACAGAAAGCCCATGTGCTACCCAAAGGCCTCTTAAGGAGGTCACATAAAAGATGAGTCATAATGTAACTGATTTCTACCAGATCATCTCTCCATTTGCTCACTGCAGAAAAAACAAACTATGGAATGTGAAAGCACTTTGAAGTGACTGATGATCTCGCTGCTTATTAACCACACTAAGGCGACCTTAGTAAAAAGTAAATGAAGGCAAATGAGAAAGAGAGACTGGATGGCTCATTCCAACCAGTGCAAAGACAAAGCAAACCTTTTATTCTTCACAAAGAGATGTGTTCTTATTCTTACACAACAGGTTAATGGTAGCTCTCAAAGGAGAATAATACTGAGAAAAAAATACTCTCTACTTTTCTATAAAATATGTATACGTTTTAATATACTTAGAATTTTTTGCAAAAGAAACAATTTTTTAAGTTAACAATAAAAAATGCTACTTTTTGTTTTCTTCCTCCAAAGGTCAATAGGTTTTTTCATGCATTTTTTGATGAATCCATGGAAAAATCTACTTTTTCTAGTGAAACAGAAAATTCAAATAACTACCTGAATATAAGAAAAAAAAGTTCAGAGGAGAAGAAATACTCTTCATAAAGAAACAATGTCTGTCTTCAATAAGTTCCAGATAAGTTTTCTGCCCTCAGATTGGTTTTAATTAATTACAATGAATTTATTCATGTTTAAGAAATTATGATTGAAAAATTTATGACTGAACAAAAAAATTTCCTTCTTAGTGCAATCTTCCTAAAATCACGTTAATGAGTTTTTATATTATCAAACAGTTCTTCAAAATCTGACCTTGTCCAAAAAGAAAATCAAAAATCTAACAAAAGCAGGTATCTACTAAGCAGAATGTAAAAAATTAAATTTTAAGTTCCTATTATTACAAGCAATTGCTCTATGATTTTTTGAAATCTTGCTTAATGTTGGCTGATGTAGTGTTAGTTATATTTCCTTTCATTGTTATTTATTATATAGATTATACCTCCCCTGCATCCTTCAATACACCCAGGGACTGGGAAGCTCCAAACCTGCTGCACCTGTGGTGCTCAGTGAGTGGGTACCATGCAGGGTGGGTCCTGAGGGTCTCAGATCATCAGACCGTCAATTGTGACTCACTGAAATCAGTCCTGCGTTAGGAGAGAGGTATGTCATCTTGCACATCTGAACCTTAATCCAAATGCCTGGCAGTGCATACACTGGTCTTGACAGGTAGTGAGCCAGCTTGCCACTTGGCAGATTAAAAAGGACTGCCTCCTGGAGATTAGATGGCTTGGCACAGCGAGAACACAGAGGTCAAACTATGATGTTTGCCAACCAAAAAAGATGCTCGCATTTTCCCATTCTATCCCTGCTCCCTGGATAAGCATTTTTGGCCTTTTGCCTTGGTTTGAAGGCAAGACTTGTTAGGATTTAGCCTGAGGGACATGCTTTACTGTTGAAGGTCAAGCTAGATTTTGACTGTTGTGAAGCCCTGATATGGTAGGGTCATATTCTTTCTCATTAGGGCTGATCTCTCAAGGCTCTGGGTGACTCCTGGGACATTATCAAGAATGGAAATTATTCCACACCTTGCCAAAACAAATTCCTGATGTTTTTTATGTTCCAGTTTCATGAAATACAGGTGATTTTCCCCGAGACTGCAGCAGAATAGAACATAGACTTTTCGTTTCATGTAGGATTTCAGAACATGAACATTTGGATTTGGTCCCAGCAGTCTACTGTGTCGTGACTCCTGCTCATTATTTGTATACTTAATCTTAATCATCATGTATATTTTTAAACTGGAAGTAATCATACACTAAAAGTGGTGAAACCAGACCTATTGTAAGGCATTTCATTGTCAATGGAACAGCAGACTCTGAAGAAACACAATCCTATTGTCGTTTTTCTAACAAATTTTACTTGTCATGCATCAGTGGCTGTTTATTGTTTCGTTTTTCCAGAGCTAACATCAGCATTATAACAATATTTTTCTGCTCTGAGCACTCCCTCTGCCTTTTTGCTACTCAGTGGCACACCATCTCTGCACATCACACTTTCCTGAGCACCTCACATCACAGAAAAGTCCACTGTTCTCTAGCGTGTTCTGGGGGTCTGCTCAGAGCCAAGGCTTCAGCAGCAGCACAGGAATGCTTTTTCACAATTTTCTGGTTCAAACAGTCATTGGGGTAGTGCCACAGTGTGATATAACTTTACCCCCTCCTTAAGCCAGGCTGTCAAGAAGAGCATCATTTGACACACCTCCAAATTCACAGTGCTCATCCTGTGCCAGAGCTTTTTTATGAAAACAGAATATCTCAGAAACAACCAGCAGTTTTGAAGCAAAGTGTAACAAAATAAACTTGAGCAATCTCTGCATGTGTTTTTATTCCTCATCTGTCTTGTTGCAATAGACTGCGCAATAGGATGAAACTTTTACCCACCATCACACTCACAATTGGTCCATACCTCCAATAACGCATTTATAGTTGCAGTACATATCAGCTCCTCAGTTTCTCCTCGTTGTGGCAGAGTTTGTCGGAATTAATAATATAGCTGCTTTTCCAGAAGCATCAGACAGTCCTTGTTTTCTCAGACATTGGTGTGAAGCCTTCTGATTGTGAAGTTAAAAAGAATACATTTCTTTTTAAAATTAAATCACACTAGATTTGGTTTTGTCCTGCAGTCAAGACTTTTTGTTCCATTTCTCAACTTTTGAAACATGTTTTCTAGAGTTTTGATTGAGGATTTCTTGAATTCCACATGATTCTCTCTGTAACAGACTGAGCAGCAAGGAGCTTCTGTCACTACAAAGAAAACGTTCCCGATCCTCTGCTCTGCTGTCAAGCCCACATTAAAAAAAAGAGAGAGTCAGCAACCTAAGGATGCTGCCTGAAAAGCTCCTAGACAAAGGTGTAGTTCCCAGAGTTTAATAAGACTATTTGTATGCATAAAGTCTTTCATAGCTGTAATTATGTGATGTCAGATCAGGAGAAATTTTGTTTTTTCTAAGATTTTTAAATGATCTGCAAGTAGCATCAATACCAATACTGGTAAGAGTGAATTAACTGGTGTAAAAATTGTACTTTATTGAAAATCATAGTGATTTTATTGCCTTTGTTTAGTATCATTTCGTATTCTCATTAAGAATGCTTGAAATTTCTGAACTCAAATATTCAATACTTTCACTTTACTGAATTTTAAACCTCCTGCTCCTTTAAAGTTGTTTCGTTCTAGCCCATTGTGTCTCTCATATTTGCTGACAGTATCTAACCTGGAAAAATATCCCCTCCTATTATTGCAAAAGTTAAAAAAAAAAAAAAAAAAAAAATTACTACTTGCAAAAAATCATCTACTCAAAATGTTATTTTGACAAACATTTGTTTTGACAAAATATAAAAAAGTACTGTAAAGACTAATATACGCAGCACAACTGCACCTTTGAGAAAATTTAATTTGTACAGAGAAAAGTACTGCAAAAGTATCTGCAGTAGGAGCAAAACCAGGAAATAAATGTATAGAATTAATGTCTAAAGGAGTATATCTGGACGGGGTTTTCTTCTCTTTTTGTGGCGTGATACGGAACACCATTGTACTACAGAAAGAGTAGCCTAAACAGTAGAGGACACAAGGACCACAGTTATTAAAAAGGGTCAGACAACTACTATCTGTCTATATTCTTTAAGCTAGAGAAGATTAAAAGCCAAGCAGGGCCTTCAGAGGGCTGTGAGTCCCACTGAAATCAATGGGCAAACGCTCGCACATCAGAAGGCAGGGTTTGGCCTGAGCAGGGGAACCTTACTGAGACAAATCGTTCTGCAAAGGCATCAGAAAGGATCAAGGCTCCTGCAATCCTTGAGTTCATGTCAGCCGCAGAAAGAGAGAGCAGAAAGGAAAGCAAAGGATGGTCCAGGTACAAGAAGAATTGAGGTGGAATGTCTTTGCACGTACCATCGCTGTAGAAAAGAATTACAGAGAGCCGGAAAAATACCATTAATATGTCTTAAAACAGAACAGAGCATCTTTCAGAGGAAAAAGCTGATTTTGTAGTGTACAGCTGCTAATGCAGAGGATGGCACAGGACTGACAAGGCATCCCATCCTCCTTCTGTCAAAAAAAAAAAAAAATCATCCATTTTCTTATATCATCAGCATTTAATCAGGCATTAAACGTAACAACTCAAAGCGATTTCAGTGTCTCCTCCAGATCAAGGAAGGATATATTCTGTGCGAACTCGACATTTCCCTAAACCAACGGTGCACTGTGAACGAGTTGAGCTCCCCAAATTAGATTTAAAGGCAAAGAGACACGCTTAAAATGATGTAGTATCCGTTAGGCGAATTGCCGCGGCTGTGGGACCGATGCAGCGACAGAGACTCTAAGCTGACATCAAAGCGGAAAAAAAATCAGCTGAAATGACAGCAGCAGCTGCAGCATCCGCCTCTAAATTAGGCTGTGTTTCAAAGTCTGGACTCTACTGCTAAGCAGTATAAAGACCCAGGAGGAAGGCTGCCCAAGAAAAAGAGTTAGATTTCTAACCTAACACATCAAAGTAACACATGCTTAGAAGAGCAATAAATGCATATGGCACACATTCACATGCTGCCTAATTGCAGTGGGCTCGTGAAGCCAAGACAAACCTTCAGCTGATTCCTACTTTTAGAGAGGATTTGAGCCTTTTTTGAATGCAGAAGCTGCCACAAATTGGTAGCAGATTAGAGTCTGGTATTGTGATAATACATCCCATAATTTCAAAAGATGGACATTTTTCATATCATAAGATACCTTCAAAATACTGAGCTCCTTATTGTATAATTTGTACATCTACCAGATTACAGCATATCCACAACAATATAATAAATTAAGAAAATATTTCTCTCAAATTCAGAAACAGAAATTCAGAAATAAAAATTCAGAAATAGAACAGAAAGCCACCAATTTCACTCTTAATTTACTTACATACCAATTTAATCATATTTGTGGGAAGAGTGAGGAATACATGATTAACTGAAAAACATTGCTGAATGTTTTAGCAGTAAAAATCATTGATTTGGGAAAAGCACTCGTGTTTTGGTATGCATTTCTATTTTAGTTAACAAATTTAGGGAAACTGTTTGCAAAATTATTTACGATGTAGAGATTTATAAGTAAGTAACTGGAAAGAAGCCGGAATGTGTGGATACTTTATTTGTTATGTACACCAAGCATGCTTAGTACAAAAAAATGTGTATTTTCATAGTTGTAGGGATACGATTTGACTTCTTTTTTGTTTCTTACAAGCTGACAGAAGAAACTAAGTTAATCACTTGAGCTGTTTGTTAAAATTCCTATGGAATTGACCAGTGCAATGGTCAATTTGTGAGCTAATTCAAACTTATACCTTCCTCACCTGTCTTTGAGAAACTGTGAATAAGTATGTAAGAGAAACACAAATAAAAAACAGAGAAAAACCGTGAAATATCATTCTCTGCAAATTTCTGAATCTTGCATATATAGCTTTAAATTAATACACTTTCACAAAGGGTTAAAGTTGCAAGCAACAGCAATCATCTCCAGTGCACTCTCTTAACTTGTGCATTAAGAAAAACAATTCCACCAGAAATGATGCAATAACCCTGACACAGTGGCATTATTACTCATGAAGTAATATTGCTTTTTTATGCTTATAGACTTCTACCAGTTTGAATTAATCTGTTCAAGGACATCAACATCAAATACAGTGGTATAGCAGTTATCATCAAGACAATCAGAGATGCCAAAAAAAGAAAAAGCCCCTAAATGTGCAGGGGGGGGGTGTCCTTTTCCCAAGGGAAAGGAGAAGCACAAATGACTATACATATGTTGTACTTATAGGATGTGCTATCTCACTCATGAATAAATTGATAAAATATATCTGTTGAAATGATTCATCTTGAAATGAAAATGACTCAGAAGCTAATACTCAGACACCCCTAGAAGGACACGAAAGAATATGGTGTAAATTAAGGCCAGATTCTCATTTTAAATTTTCCAGATTTTGCCATTTGTGCAGTCAATGTAGCATCGTATTAAATCATTCTGTAAAAACGAGGTAAAACAGAACTGCATGCTGTTTCTGGGTGTAGCGTGGAGGAGCCTGGAGGGGTGGTGCAGTGGGTACCAGGGGTTAGGTGCACAAGGACTCTGAAAGCGTGACGATCATCATGGCCCTTCTGGAGTTAACTCATCATGACTGCTTGAGTGCATCGACCTGTGTTTCAACCACTACAACCAGCTCAGAAACAGCATGATTTGCTAGTGCTCAGATAAGTTTTTATTCTTTGTTTTGTTTCACTTTGCATTTGATAATACTTATTAAATGCTAATATTTAGTGAGCATTTTGGAGAAGGGATGTCTTTGTTAAAAATGTAATGACCATGGCTCTCAGAAAGGGTTGAGAACTTACAATGCAGACATGCTGAACACTCCGAGAATAACACAAGATCAAATAGTTGTGTGGTTGCCTCAACAGACAACTTGCCTGGTATGGAAATTAGAAAGGGGAGAGATTTTTTTTCCTGTGGAAGATGAAAGACCATAAAAGGCCAAATTCAGCACAACCACTTTTATAAGTAAAACATGAAAATAGTGTTTTCATTGTATGTACTGATAAAATGAAATGTTACTGAAGTTATACAGTAACACAAGCCTCTAATTTGCTTCAAGATTTTCTGACCGAAAATACTGGTATTTTGAATAGGAGGATTTTTGTTGTAGTTATGAAGAGTTCTAATAACCACAGTGCTTGAGAGGACCTGTTCATTTTCCCCCAGCCTGAAGTGTATCCAGATATAATTGGCATTGTATTTACTGAGGATGGCCTTAGTTCTATGGTCTTTATCTCCTTCTTTACTAGACTGTTTCTCATATAAATTCCAGAAAGGGAGAAATTAAAGAAGTAACACCATTTTTTTTCCCAGTTTTCTGCTGAAAGTTCACCTTATTTTACATTTTCACTCTGCTCTAGGGAGCACCTGGAAATCCCACAGAATTTAGGAAGAGATTCTCTGCAGCCTTAGCAGTTTCCCTCTACTTCCAACTATGTTATTAACGTTCCCATCCCAACCCCAAATGAGCTTAAATATAGACTCCTCTACATCTAACGAGCCATAATTAGCTCATCAACTTCTGGCGAGCCTAAATAAACTTGTTAGGGAATGAGAAGTCTAGTCAATCTGACAGTGGAATGGGTGTCATCCCTCCCACTCAACCCTCCAAGGAAGGAAACAAATATCTTAAAAGTTATTTGGAGGGTTTCCAGTCTCCTCCAGGAGCCCAAAAGGAGGGAACCTAGTTTAGGTCACTGCTCTCCTACCTTGCCCTTTTAAAGTATGCAGAGATTTGCACAAAAATGACCTGGATAAGAAGGAGATCAGAGAAGTAATTTATTGGTGTGATGGGTTACCCTTTCTCCTTCTGCCCTCCTCAATAAAGAAGGGACTGTGATGCTGAAGGGAACAGTCTTTGGCTTGTTTCTTTCTGTTCTGTCTCTGCAGTTGCCAGAGCCAAAATTAGCTCATCAGCTCCTGATGACCCATGCTGATGTTACTATTTAAAATGTTAATAACTCTTAAAATAATAAGAGTCTAACCATCTAATCTTTATTTCTCTGCACTACAGCTCAACTAGATGAGTCCAGGGAGCCAAAACTTATTCCATATATCCCAGGTAATTTATTTATTTATTTATTTAGCTAGGGAATGCAAACGTAGCTCAGAGTAGCAGTGCATCAGGACGGCTGAAAAACGTCTTTCCTATGTAGGAGAAGCGTAATGCTTCAAACAAAGGATCCTGCCATTTTTGAAAACTGTTGGTTTATACTGGTGTTTTGGGACTTACATAATTCAAAGATGGAACACTGGAAACTATGCCAGTATTTGGAAGTTTTGAGAAATGGACAAAGCCATCATTTAACGCATGCATCTGATGTTAAACTTCTTTGGATACATAAATCTTACTAGTGACCTGTCTATTTCAGAGCCTATGCAGTTGAGGTGTTTGTCTGTCTAAATACTATTTCAGGATCTGGCTTCTAAGGTTAGAAAGAAAAGGAAAAAAAATAGAAAAGAACAGAAGATTCTTTTTGAAAAATTCCACTTTGCAGATTCCTCAAGAATGAGTTCTTATTTGACAAAATGTGAAGGCCACGTCATCAGTAGGTCATTACGATATCTGGGATTTTCAGAAGCCAGCTGAGGTTCTGGGAGTGGGATACCTCTGGAAATCTGTATTAAATTTACAGCTTAAACACTATTGGTCTGCTGACTTCAGTGGAGCAATGCAATTTACAGCAGCTGAGTCAATGCTGAGTGCCACAGAAAGCCTGTAGAGAAATTAAAATTCCTACTCTGATAATAAAATGGACCTGAAATCATGAAACTGCAATAGAATTAATATGGTTCTCATTTGCTTTTTTAGCAGTTATTACATCTCAGTTTCTGAAAAATATCTATCTTTTGTTTCCAAGCTATGTTTGTGCAGTAGGATTCTGCCCTAGGAGAATCTTATCACCAAGTTATAAATCTCTGAACCCAGAGAATTTCAACAGAAACACTTATTCATTCCTAACTAGTTTGGTTTTAACACTAACACTGTAATTAAATTGTGTTTTATTCACTTTTCCCCTGCTGCTTGAGAGAGAATGTGTTCAGCTTTCTGCTATACAATAAGAACTAAGTGAATGCTAATCTATTTTAACCTCAGTGGATTTGAAGGAAAAGATAGACTTTGATTTTATTAATTGTTTTCCGAAAAAAGGCTTTTAGGGAAAAAACTCAGAACAGTGCCTTCACATCCTTATCAGGAATTTCAAATAAAAATCCTGTTTTTAATACTCTAGTACAGAATAGCAATCAATTCTGTCAGGCTTCAATTGAAGCACCTACTGCATGTCAAAATATTATTTTTTTTATCAAGTCTTCATTTGTGAAGTCAAAGGGAAGTTAATGAGAGAGAGAATGTGCCTTCTGCTCTCACAAACATAGTTAAAATTGGCTATATACGACATCTTCTCTGCTAACAATCATCCCACACTATGCTATCTAAATTACCACAAGGTTGTAAGTGCTCCCTTGAGGCACCAGATAAAGTTGGTGTGTTCAACTACTGCTTCTTTTTGTTGATTTTCTAAGAAAACTTAGGAGAGCAACGGCTCAGGCATCTCAACTGGGAGTGGGTAGCTGCTGGGAGGTGACCCTGGGTCACACGGACACAAGAACCAAAGCAAAGGGTGGAAATGAATGGGAGCATCTTCAGCTAAATCTGGAAAGCCACAATTGACATGCTGTCCTCAACTTGATCCTGAGTTGTCCCAGAAATCAAGAGAGTACTTACGCTTTTGGGAAGACCGTAGCACCAAACAGGCATGTAGAAGAGCTGTGGTTGTATCTGAAATACACAGTTATTCAAGCTTCCTATTCAGCTTCTTCAGACTTGCATACAAAGACAGCACTGTGACCAAACAGTGAGCATAGACCAAGATGCTCTGTTAGTCAGGAAGGTGGTATGATAGTCAGTCTGGCATCTGACATACTTTGGCAATCAGAGAAGTTTGTTAAATTGACATCTTTCATCCCCTTCCACCACATGACGGATCCAGGAATACACATTCCCCTTCCTCACTGCAAAAACTCACTTCTTCTGGGGCTGCCAGGACAAGAGGACTGCTTTAATTACTGTTTTAAACTCTTATCTCATGTTAAAAGTCAGAAAATGTGACAGTAAATGTTGGAAGCATCAAATAAAGCAGTGTGATATCTATAGAGAAAAAGTTGCAATATAGGCAACTTGCCTACTCAGCAGAATACACTCTTCAGAAAACTTGTTAAAAGTAGTACACTAAGACCAGAAAAAATCTTTTGAATAATCAGGATCAGGAATCTTATGAAAGCACCAGTCTTAATGGAATATTGGAGAAGACAGAAAATCTTGACCTTTGCCCTGGTAGAAAATTAACGGTCCTTTTTCTTGAGCAAACTACAAGCAAAGAAAAACTTGTCCAAATACAGGAAAGACAGCACATGAACTCCTTCTGCAAAAGCCATGGACAACACGAGAAGCAGAAAAGCACAGTTTTAATAGTAGCCTCAGAAGACCAAGCTCACACACAGAATCATTTAGATAGCCTAAAAGAGAGTAAAATGCTCTGGGTGAGATCTTTTCCCCACTGAGGTCAATGACAAAACACCTGCTGACTTTGTCTGATGGATCTTGATGTTCTGCAAACAGAGGTGGTAGCAGCAGAAGAAATGTTGTGAACAAATGCATTTACGTTACCCATGTGTTTGTAACATAAGGGGTTTTCTGTATATTAAAGTTGTTTCGGGAACCAGATAATGAGCTACAACATTAATTTCACAGTGGCATAGTGGTATCGACTTACAACAAAGTGTGTAGAAATGAAGACTTCTAGGGGCACCGAAAGAGTCAACACCATTGTTTAACAGGATGTCCTATTTGTAAGATTGCCCTTTTGCATCTGCAAATCTTAGCAGTGCTATCTAAGGACGTATGTATTAAGACATATGGGCTGAGTATTCTTACCCCTGCTTGTGAGCTTTTTGTTTGTGCAGCACAAACTCTGTAAGAAAAACAGTACCTAACTACACTGAGAGAACTACACTTTATGGCTTCCTGAGCATAACTGAGATACCTGGACCAATGCATAATTGAAACACCAGCTTTTTAGTGAGTAGAGTCTTACATTCTTTGTGTATGTTTTTTGTGTATCTTTATGCTGTGTCTTGCCCTCAAAGAAGTGAGTAGAAGCTTTTCTGGAGCTACAGTGATGCAGATTAATTAATTCGAACAAAGTCTTGATTGAAAAATCTGTGTAAATAAATATTTCTTTTCTCTCTCCCATGATAACACAGAAGCCCCAAGTCACATTGTTAATTACCAAGAGAAAAAAAAAAATAAAGCAACGGAAATATGGAAAACAAAAGTACTCAGAAAGCTTGCTAAACCTTTGCGATCACCTGGAGCAGAATATTCCAGCCACTAAGACCATCACATCACCTGGCTTTTCATGGTGGAATGTACTCTGACAGAGCTGGGACCCTTTACTACTTCATTGGCCATGTGGTCACCCAGCAGTCTGGCCCTTTTATTTACCTTTCCTCTCAATGTCACCTGTAATTTCCTGATCTGAAACAAATAAACAAAACCACTATAAGTTCAATTCTTAAAGTTTTCTTCCTAACCTGGCATATAAACTGAGACCTGAGTACAAAGAACTTAAAAGCTTTTGAATCTAATTTTTTCAAGTACACTGAAGATATGGAAACGATATACTTTGCAGCAGGCTTTGGGTTCAATCACATCTAATATCTTCAATTCAGAAACAGGGCAATATGGAGACATCCAGGAAGCAGTGGAAAACCTCTTTGAACCTTCCATGTTTTGCTTACTCTTAATAGGTTATACCCTGTCCCTTCTGTACATCCTAAGTATCTTTTCATCCCACAGGTCTATGACTTTGTCTCCTAAGCAGCCACCAAAGTGAAACAATCTTTGTGCTTTATGTGATATGCAGCCCATGCATAAAGAGGAGCAGGCAAACGCCAGGCTGTATCAGAGCCATAAAGTGTTAGTCAGAAAAAGATTCCCAGAACATGTTTTAAGATCTGTATCAAGTAAAAATATAGTGCACTGGTGTGTATGTTACTTTGCATGTGAACGACAAACAACACAAAGCATATGTCTACTTTATAATGAAAAGGTCACTTTGTTTTAATAGTGCTCATTGCGAAGTTCAGCAGAATGCCATTAGAGGGCATGAAAGAGTAGTTGTGTAGAGAAGTGAACACAGCCTCAAGCAAATAAACTAAAGAAAATAACTGGAATCAAATTAAATAAGAAAAACATTTTTCTTGAATCACCTCTGTTGAGCAACCAGCTCAGGATGCCAGCTCTGCAAACCCGTACTCTCTTCTTCCTTCTTGAGTCTCCTGTCACTGCAGGGAATGGGTCTTGGCCACCAGCAAATGCAAGATCAGACCCATTTTGGTCCAGCAGCAATATTTAACAACTTCTGTAATTTTTAAGTCATGTATAAAACAAGACAAACCCAAAGATTCAGTAATCCAACTGCTGTGCCAGTGAAGCAGGCAAATCAGAGGGATTACAAATGCTCAGTACAAGGGGAGCAGTTGATGTCTAAAAGGGTCGTCAAAATAATAAGAGATTCACACCAGAAAACATCTACAACAACATGTTAAATGTATTTTAAAGGCATTTAATAGATTTCTGTTAACCCTTTGGACTGTTGGAAAAGGCTTGTGGAAATAGTAGGATGTGTCAGAGCAGAACCAGCAGCTGCAGAGAATATTAGATAAACAAAATTCCAGTTTTCTGAGAGACCTGGAGGAAAAGAAATGAACCATCACAAGAAAACCATTATCTTCTCCTATGCACCCCAAAGCAGAGTTAGAGTGATGTATGAGGACATTATTTTCCGCACTCCACTCTTTCTAGTAACCCCTTAATTTTCAGGGAAAAAAAATGGAGGAAGTAATTAAAAAAGAAAGCAGAGCAATCAAACAAATATTTAAAGTATCATTTCTATTCCCTTCACTTGGGAAGGCATTACAGTCATCACCATCATTGTCTCAAACCCCTAGAGATATGGTGACTGCTTTGCTATTATTAGGGCTACTATGTGCTCACTTTTTAAAAAAAATATATCCTAATTTTCATCCCTCAAAGTTCTGTCTGAGCCATTTTTTACAAAGGCAGCCAGTCTCTAATTGTTTCTATTTTTTATTTCCTATCAGGAAAAGTTAGGGCTACTCTTTCAGTCTTCGACTTGCCAGAGAAGATATCCAAGATTTGTTCATGATGACAGCTTTTGCTGCTTGTCTGAGGCTGAGGCCTGATAACGCAGCCATCAGACATACTTTGTAAAGCTTCTGCCAGGTGTTTATTGGCAGAAGTGTACTAGGGTGCATCAAGGTCCTTTTGAGTAAAGAAATAGTGAAGTGGCCAGTACTAAGCCAAAGAGAGAGAATACAGTCTAAATACATGGAGGCTGCTCCTATAAGAACCCAGTAGTCAGAACATAACAACTTGTGAAGCATAAGGTTTCTCATGTGGGGTTCTTAAAATATTTTTGTCATTGTATGTCATGATATTCTTGCTCCTCTCCAAATACTCCATCCCACTTTGAATTTCATCTTCCGTTATGTCCTTTGACAGTGAGTTCCACATGTAATCTACATGAAGTAAGGCAAAAATATACCTTTTGTGATGCAGAGGAACACTAAGCCTTCCTAAAATACCAAGTCCTTCTGAACTGAATTTGGATCTCCTGGCTTTTCGATGAAGTGTGAGCACAGTGGTTTTTCTTCCCTCTCCACAAACTAAGTATTCAGCTTTTCAATGCCTGCCTCTTTGAAATAAAAGGTGAATGTATATCAGATCAGCAGACTGATTGCCACAGAATTATTTTATTTTTTAGAAATAGTGAGGTATGAATATCAGGATAACTATTCCCACAGAGGAGAAACAGACTCTGGATGTTTGATATGGGCATTAGAAACATTACATATATTCTCAGTTTATAGGATTTTATTTCCTTTTCATGTGACCTTTCTTTGCCTTCGGTTTTATATGTGATTAGAAAGCTTAATAAAAAATGAAGTTTAAACCCTCCTCACATTATTTACTTCATGCAGTCAGCATTCACAAGCATCAAAGCTTCTGTTTCAGTGCTGTATCAAAAACCATGAAGCTTTAATGCTTGGCCAAAGAATCAACACAAGCCTAAAGCAGAGGCGTCAGCTCATGAGACTCCTGACAGAATGGATTAAACAGAGTTTTTAAAGTATCGCCAGTGCTGTGGGAAAAGAAAAAGCCCTCAGTTCTACACATGGTTTTAAACTAAGAATTCCAGGTTTTGTAAACTTTTCACTTTGTTGATGCTCAACAAATATCTATGGGTGAGATTACATCATCTGCTAAAGAAAATAATTGCTCAAAGGCCTAACCTTGATTTTGCATAAAATATACAGGCTAATCATGCTTTGACCAAAAAAAAAAAAAAAAAAAAAAAAAAAAAAAAAAAAAAAAAAAAAAAAAGAGGAAAAACAAACAAAAGCAATGGATTCTCATGATCAAGAAAATGTCATAGTCCTTGTCTGCAAATAAGAACGCTCTTTCTATAGGGCCTGACTGCTTTCACAAGCAGAATTGGATCCTAGAGGAATTATTTCATTGTGGTGTTCCACAGAATTTCAATACAGGCTCAGATTTTCTTCCTCTTTTCTCATTTATTACTAGCTGTTTTAGTGCTGGGGATAGCTATCATGATATTTTCTTGTGTGTCAGTAATGCCACTACACCTGCATTATCTTTACTGTGAGATTACACTTTCCCTTATGTCATGCTGCTGTTTCCTGGCTGCTGCATCCAGCTCTTGCTCATCTACAGGCTGTCTGGTTTCTCCATGCGAAACAAGATTGGCAAGGAACAAAATGCTCTCTAAAGATTATTTCTCTGTCTTTAGGAATGAAAATTCTGTACTGTCTGCTCCATAGCAGGGCTGCAGCATAGCTGGGAGTCAGAGGGGAACACTGCAGTTTGCTGCTTTACGGGATGCCTTGTCAGCATTGGCTGTTCTGTTCGGAGATCCCCAAAGGGACAGAAGGCATCCTTTGGAAGCAGATATAGTTTTCATCTATCTACTGTTGTCTACTTTTGTATTTTATTGTTTGCCTGAAGCCAACAGAACAGTGTAAGCAATGGACATCTACATACAAAACCTACACACTCCAGGAAAAAATAGTTTTAGCATCAAGGAAGAGAAAGCTCCTTAAGAGCTCCTGGCCTCCTTCACAAAGCTGTGACAGGCAGACAGCCTTGGAAGGCTTTCTCCAAGCACTGCCCTGGAGGTGCTGGCGCAGAGGTGTCCACTACACAGCCCTAAATCTAATCAGAGTTAATGGAAACAGAGTGCTGAGAATTTAATCAGTGAAGTATGTTGCAGCATCTTAGAACTGAGGAGGGGAAATAGTATGGCTGCTTTTCCTGTGCGAGATTGCATAGGTAGAACTGACATCAAAGTCAAGGGCAGAAGTAGTTGCTTCTAGACTACCACATCACTAAGACGTCCATTAGAGATGTACTTGCACTAACTCCTCTCAAGAGCATACTAGAAGTACTGAAAAAAAAGAAGTTGTACACGGCTAAGTGGAATGAGAGCACAATGTGATGTTTATAAATACAGATAATTATGAACAAATAATGAAAAACGTTCAGAAAGAGAAAACAGTAATAAAATGGTGCTCAAAGCAAGCTGTGTAACGGAATTTCAGCAAATGCTGCTTTATTGCTGAGTGCTTGAATTTGGGGCAGGGGAGTATGTATTAGTGGTTAATATGGCTGTGACCCACAACTCTGTCAACCTTGAAGCTGACTTACAAACTGTGGGCCTAAACACCAGATAAAAACAACTTTTATGGTCTTGCTAACCCTTGAACACTGGACAATAAAATACCACACTTCCTTTGACATTGTGTCATACTTAAGATTATTCTTTGAAAATTCCTTTCAAATTAAATAAATTCCTTCCTTGATGCAACTAGAAAAGCATTTTTATTGAACTAGAATAAAACTGTCGTTCATTTTCTCACAGGACAATGACTTGGCCAAATCATAGTTTATATAAAGCTCTGAACTTATTAAATGGCTATTTTTGAGCAATGTTTGAGAACTAAATTATCTGCAATAATCTTTTAACATTGGCACCTCTTTTCACTAAGATACACTAGCATATACCACTGAATTTGAGGGTTTTCACATGTGGTTTTTGTCTTTTGAGTAGTAATAATGTCATAAAAAAGCATAAGCTCCTGAAGTTGGGTAGTGCTAGTTCCTCATATCCAGTTACATGTTGTTGTGGTATTTCCCATAAACAAAGATGACACAAAACAGAGAGATTTGACTGACTTCAGTCAGTTGACAGCTAGCTAAAAGCCAGCAGTAAGGATGGAAAAAGTTTGAGCCCCAGGGTTTAAAATGCTAAAGCCTGCATTTGTATCTGCTTTTTATTGTATAATGCATTTGCATCACACTCTGAAATGCATCTTATGTGTAGAAAACTTGCTGCATCTTATTTTCATCTTTTTATTGATTCATTTTTGTGTCTTTGGTTTTTTCAAGGTTCAGGTGCATGGTGACACAACTTTGCCACAATTACAGCTGAGTCTTCTAGGTGACATGGAGGCAATGCAGATGAGCGAGGCCCCACTGGACAGGGTAAGCACATCAGCAGATCGAGATTTCAAATCTCTGAAAAGAAAATTGATGTGCTTTGGACTATATCCAGCCCTGGTAAACATAAGGGCAAATCCACTGAAGACTCTGGTGTTACACCAGCTTTGTCAATAAAGAGGTTACCTGAAGAGTTCCAACTACTTAAACTGTCACTTAATAAGAGAAGCTACCACGATGTCTGCCTGCCTCTTCAATGAATATCTGGTTATATTAAGGGTCTTACTCCTCATCTTCAAAGCCATCCATGAGATTAGCCTAAGCTACCACGGATGGCCTCCCAAGAGGGCTCCAGTCCACTGAGCTCTCTACAGTCAAAGATAAAAACTGGAGTTAGGACTATGGAAGAAAAAGGTCTCCTAACCACTCACCCACAGTGACATGTCTCCTTCGTCAGATAGATGAGCTCTTCTGGGAATCCCAGCTTTTTCAGATCAAAGTACAAAATCCACCCCTTAACACAGTCTTCCCACAGAATAAGTGATAAAAAATCCTGATGTCGAGGAGGTGATGAGAGAGCTACGGGGCTTTTCAATGTGTTTACACACATGTCCGGAATGTGTTCACACAGCACAGTGTTGGAGTGTGACAAAACTGCTTTGGCAGGCAGGGAGGTCATTAACAGCATGCTTCTGCACTGAGGAGAGACTAAACAGGAGTGAGGCAAGGAGGGATAAGGGACTGTGCCTCACTGTAGTTTAACCGTGACAAGTGACTTTGGTGGTCTCCTTCTTGCACTGTGCTCAGGGTGGTCTACATAAATTAGCAGGACTAGCTTTGGCTAGTGAAGTCTTTCATTCCTTTTCTCTCTCAGATAAGAGGTAAATTTTCAGATTCAGAAGCTGTGATCTAATATTTGCTGTGCCATACGTTCTGTTTCTTACACCCTATGCAGAAGAACCCATGCTTGCATGTGCACTACAAAGGATAAGAGATGGGTTTATTATGCTGTTTATTATGCCCCACTAGTCCAGTACCATGTGATTTTGAATATAACCACACACTCACTATGTAATTTGTGTATATACATATACATATATATATATATATACATCCACTCCAAAACAGCTTAGTCTTCAAGGTGCACGTGCAAAACAAGGATCATCTGCAAGAACCTTTAAAGTTCCACGATTTCTGAAATAAATTATAAAAGTTTAGTAAATTCTATGCAAATCACTTAAACTGTATACGACTGGAAACTGTTATAACCAAAAACAGTAGAGAAAACTATCCAGATGACTATTTAAGACTGTATTTCTGTTACCTCCCTGAGCCTTAGTTCTATGTCTTTTCCGTAAAGTGGTAATTTTCTAAGTTAACTCTCAGTTAGCAGTCGTTAGCAGGTTTGAACTCCTACTCTGTTGCCCACAGAAAGCAGCACATCTGAGACAACTTGAGGTGCATTTACACCACAGACTGTTGTATTGCAAAGGTACCTCTACATGGTCTACACACATATAAAATTAAATACTCACTACACTTACTTAAACCAGCCTTAAAAAAACTCAGTCTGGCAGCTGAGACACCTCAGCTGCTGACACCTGATCCATCTTGTCTCCTTTCTAATATGTTCATTGTCAAGTAAACATAAGCATGAAGTTAGATTTTGTGTTGTTCTGTTTTGTTTATGTGGGATTTTGTTCTTTATATCTGATTATGAAGAACTGGTTTTAGTGAAGGCCTTGAACCTGCAAAATTGAACCTGCTTAGCCTTGTCTCCCTGATTAATCCCGCTGAACATCCACAGAGTTTCTCAGGAGCACACAGTTAAGCATGTACCTGCATCTTTGCAGGTTTTGGGCCTCCATTTTCCACATATTTCCACCATCCATTTGTGATTACTTATATTATTTGTTATATCTCCTCTAACATTTAGAGAGAGTGTGCATTCAACTAAACTATACACTGGACTAAATCCTAATCTCAGGAAAGTCAGCATAAAATAAGAGCAATGCAACTGAGATGAGGCCGCTGATTTCAAGTGTGCTACTTTGGATTTTTACTGGTATTCTAGAAATTAAAATCTGGCCTATAGCAGCTATTGTTTCTATCCTGAAAAAATCCTTCTCCACAGCTATTTTTTCTTCACATTGATAGGGCAGTAAATAAGTACTTAGCCCATAAAATGAGTATGTTACATGAAATACTTTGTATGCTTGCAATGTATGTAGCCTAATACAAGTATAGAAATGGATTAGACATTCCTCTTTAGTTAAGAGATATATCAGTGCATAAAGTCACAGTCTGGGTTCATTTAGCCTTTTCATTTGTAGTGCTCCATATTACATGAGTGCAGATCTATTTGAATCTCTTTAATATTCATGATCCTCTCACCAGTCTGAGTGAAAGAGATAAAGCTTTTGATAGCAATCTCAGCAACTTGATTAACAATGCACTAATCATCACTACCATTGACCTGATTCAGAAATGTTTTCAATTCATCCATCACTTTGTAACCAAAGATGATTGCATTACCTTACCATTTTTTATTTAAATAAAACCACATGAGCTGTAAATATCTTGCCATTTTACTAAATGCACCTTGGTACCAAATTAATTTATTTTTAAAACTAAATACCAAAATGACCTATAATAACCAATTAGGACTGGAGCATAGAGAAAGCATATCACAAGTGGTCTGCAATAAAATCAATTCACTTTGACTTCACATCAATAAATGTTAAATTGTGCCAAGGAATTAATTTTGCAATAAATTGTTATTGTTGTTATAAAATCTAACTAACGCATATTACCAGGAGTAATTATCCATATATCAGAATGCATTGAATGTAGAGTGTGCACTATAATTACTCCCAAAATTGCTTATCATTCAAATGGTAATTTTAGGGATAATGTTTCTTTAACTTTAACTTTATAAATTTCATCTGAAATTTATTTTTAGAGGTTTTATTCTTTACTTGGTACTGCACAGAAAACAGAAAATGGACTGTGAAAAATGCAACACATAATAAATATGCTAATGTAGTTTAATCAGTATTTCTTACATTTATATATAATTGCCAAATATTGCAACAGTATTAATAAAGTAAGATACTTCATTTTGAGTGGAATTTCCTTCCTGAGTGCTAACTGGAATCTCCAAGCCTGGTCGAAGTAATAGGTAGAGTGTAACATTGCAAAAAATATTAGCTCCCAGCTCTGTGAATAAAAATACTGTGGTTGTCATTAAATGTTATTATTAGATATCAATTTTTTTATTGTCCTAATGTTTGTCTTCAGCCTGAAATCCACTCTCACAGGGATTTGGTTCAGAATTTTGAAACTGTAATGCCAATGACCAAACAAGGAGGAAAAAAAAAATTTTCTTACTTGATTTGTACAACTAGATAGATGAAGAGTTTCTTGTCTTCCTAGTGTTTTGCAGGCCATATCATTCCTGTGGTGGACTGGGAATTATTCAAGGCTAGGTCAAACTAAAGCAGTAGACTCCCACGGACAGTCATCCTAGTGGATGGGTAACTAACTTGGGATGTAGAGGAGGTAAGTAGAGATTCAAGCCTCTATAATATTTTTGCTTTTCTACACCTGAGTTCATTGAAGGATTATTTCTACACTCCAGATACTACCCTGCTTTTAATAATTCTGAAACATGGTGATTAAATTGGGTGGATCATTACATGTTTGTAGTTGTGATGGCTGTGTTCTGCTCACCTGAAGCTTTCTTATTGGGTTTGTTGCTTTTCTATTTTTCTTTTTTTTTTTTTTTAAGATCAACATTATATATCTGAAGTTCTGAACTCCCCATGTCACAGAAGAATAAACCTGGAAAGATGTTATATAACTGGGTCATCAGACATGGAATTATTAATATCTAGGTACAATTCCTAACAGTGTCCAGTTGCCCTTTGATGGATTAAGTCTGAGTTAGTGGTGCTTGTTATTTTCTTCGTCACTACTTGAACTAACTTACAAATTTTTTGCATTCCCTGTAGACAGGGCAGAGAGTCTGAATTATTTTATACTTATAACTGGTCACTGTATTTTAGACATAGTGACAACGATAAAAGGAATAGATTAAGGAAGACAGCTCAGCTGGAGCTGCCGTTTGATGGAGCTCTTCCATGCAATGGGAACCTGTCTAGGCAACAGCCATTGCCGTCTTTTTCTGCATAAAATAACTACAAATAGAAAAGAGCAGTGATACAGAACAGTTCTTTACATATTCCAAATCAGTTAAGATGATAATGAACTTTGATGATGAACTTTGGTTTTTCTTCTTATGAAATAACACTATTCTGTTGAATGTATGCGTTATGCTACTTTATTTTCATTACCACGTATAGTAGCTCAACTTAGACAACAGAAAGGCTTTTACAAAATATTTTAGAAAGATAGCTTTTAAAAACAATTGTGAAGTGGCATGAATACAAAATTTTGGATTCTGTGGGAGCTACTGAATTTGCAGTTTAATCAGAAAGTATTTGTGAAGATAACTAAATCACTTGTTTTTCAAATGTCTCTAACACACATCTTGAAGACATGACAGATTTCTTTATTGCCTTAGGTTAACTGTTGATGTCTAAAAATCCAACGTGATAGCGGGAACCCAAGCATTAGCAAGAATTGGTTATTATCATGAAAGTGCACTTTCCTTTGGGAATTGAGCAACACATTTTGTAATGATGAAATGAATGATCTCTTAATTATTGCCCACAACTTGTAGTTGTACGGAAACATTCCAGCAATAAGCAAGACATTTTAAACCTCCTGGAACTGCACTGGGAAAAACTACAGTATAACTGGGTGCATGGGACTTCTCACACTTCACTTTGGTTACTCAGTCTAAGCCCACCAAGGTAGGTCCCTGTCTAGATCAATCTGAGTTGGGTGACTGATGTAAGCCCTCCAGGAACACACAGAGAGGCTACCTGAAATTACACACCTATAGTAGCTAAAATTTCATTATATGATTTTTATTGTACTGACTTTCTTTTTACTTTTTTTCTTTGTATTATTCCTCATAGAAAGTTTGACTCTCAGAGATGCACAAGGATTTTGTAAACCAGGTGCTGGTAAGTACTTTTGAAGATCCTGACACAATAAATTGTTAGGAGTACTAAAGTGATATTTTGAGAATGAAACACAAAGAAAAAAGTAAAAAAGTTAAGATATCCACAAGACATGTACAGTACTTAAAGTCTCTGCATGTGAATTAGATAAATGCACCTTTCACTTCTAGTAGGTGCTTGTGATTGAATTGGTTTGTAGGAGTGAAAAAATAGTTTCTTTTCATATTACTTTTAAGACCCTTCCGAAGTGAATAATTTTTATCCAATGTGTGATTTTTAATAGATTAACTAGGTTTAATTTTGATAAAGAAAAATGCATATCAGTCTAGCCATTTAATACCAAAATACATGGCCTGGAGAAATGTTATTTTAGAGCTGTTTGCCTTTTAAATTGTAACAGTCTGTATATCTATTTGTCTAGACTCCATCAAGGGGACTATTGTAGCTGGAGGCATTGGTTTGAAGAAGACTAAAGGGCTACATCATGTCAAAGCCTCAAGTAGGAATTATTGCCTTTCTTGCCTCAGTTCACAGCTGTATTATGTCACCAAATCACATCACAGTGTAATCAAAGATGAATAAAATATTTTTTTTCTTTACCTTAAATGCTTTCCCTGTCAATTACAATCAAAGGACATGATTTCAGGTCTGTCAGTTTGCTGGGTTCTCTCCTACTGATGACTCCAAAACTGTAATCTGCTACATATAAAATGAATCAGAGAAGTCTTAGAATGATTCTGCTATTAAGAAGAATGTTTTTCTCCCACAGGGGACAGGAAAGTAATTGGTCTTTAAGGAATGAAATCAAAGATGTTAAAAAATGACCTTTTTTGGTCCTTTGCTCTCCACCTTTGGCTTTTTGGGTTTTTGTCTGTGCTAAACCCTCAGCAGTTCATTATTCTTCTCTTAAGATAAGCATAAGTATTCTAATCAAATCTGTCCAGTTCTGTGTGCCATTAGAGTAAACATTTAACTGGCATCTTGTTTGCTACATCACACCTTTTCTTCCCTCTGTATTATTGCCGATTAGGTGCTTTGTAATGGGCAGGCTGTATGCCCGCTGCAACTCCAACTTCTAGGCAGTTTACGGGCTTGATTACATCATTAACCATAATCAAAAACATTTCCCCAGAATGATTTTAGCTTGGTAGTAAGGATTGCTTCCTTTGATCTCAGTAGCATCATTTTACGATAGGTTGCTCCTCATTTACACTACAAATGCTGGCAAAAATGAAAGTGGTATCTTCACTAGTAATACCAGATATTTTTTTCAGCAGTCATGCCAACTGCTTTCATCAATGAACAATCCCTTTTTTTCTTGTAAGAAAAAGTACATATATACACAAATGTATGCATGTGTGTGCATGTGTTATTCTGTATACTGCAATTTCCTGATGTATATCCTTGCATTATACTTAACAACACATCCCTTTTCCAGTATTTAAAATGTGGTAAAAAACCTGTCATTGGATAGCAGCCTTGCAAAACATTTTCTGTCACAGCAAAAAATTTCATTACACTTGCACTGCTTGCATATAGACCAGAAGTTTATTTCGGGGCACTGTAGTCTTGTCAGAAGCCTCATAGACAGCAGATTTTGTGTCTATGATTTCTAACGATGTGTCAATTGTTATAGCTCAGATCAGTTACCTGCCCTGTGAAAACATCAAGTAACGACTCCAAAACTGAAAACCTAGATGGCAGACTTACCTACTACAGTTAAATTATACATGTGCTATTCTAGAGCACAAACAGCAATACACCAGATGCGTATAATAAAAATCACGTTTGATCTGTACTGTCTCCAGGACTGAGCTAGAGCTGACCCATGTGGGTGTGACAGACTGAGGATGTTCAAAGACCATTATACTGGCAATGCCCTTGATCTCTCCTGTGCTCTTCCTGTCATATTTTACAGTTGGGGCTTTTGGTCTTTTACGGTAGATCTAAAGTTTACTGGGGGAAGCTGGGAAGTGTTTTGTGGCCTGCAGCATGTGTCAAAGGGATAGAAAGGGAAGAGATGTTTTGTGGACCTCTCCGAGCTGTGAATCTACGCTTGAATTCTGGGGTTAGGTTTGGTGTCCCAGCTGGTGCTGTTCAGTCCCACATCGCTGCCTTAGTCCCATTCAACCGCTCCATGCAGGGTCACAGGACATGGAGGATTTACGTAACCTCTCACCTTCCCCAGGATTTGGGAGCCTCTAGCTACTCTGGATGCCAAGTCTCACTTGCTAGCAGATTTTGCAGTTGAATAGATCCCCCAAAACCTTACTTCTTTATTACTTTATTCCCATTTCAAAGCAAAAGTGCTGCACTTTGCAAATGTCTAACAGGCACTTGTCTTCCATATGCTTGCTTGAGGAACAGTGGAAAAGGAAAAGGAAATTAGTGCCGTCTTCTTGTTGGTTAAACCAAATTTGTTTGATGTTCTTCTAATATAAGACTGTAAGAAACAGTATAAAAAAATCTAAAAACTCTGAATCTGCTGAAATTGTCATCAGCTTATGCCATCCACAGTGGCAGAGGACTAGGGTTTTCCAGTGATACACTTTCACTTTTTAGAGATGCCACTGAGCAATGGAAAGGTAATGACTGGGTCCTTCCCTGGCAGGTGTCCAAGCAAACCATGATGCATTTATGGGGATATTCCCTGGCTTTTCAGAAAAATAAAAACAAATACAGTCTCTAGTGGCCAAGTTTAAAATGGTTACTGACTTTAGTAAGATGATGCACCATACAATCAACAAACATGGAGACACAGGAAGCAGACTGCCTGCATCCATCAACCTAGTAAATGCCTCCAGATTAGCAGAAATATTTTGAAACAGCCAATAATTATAAAAGAGTTGCTTGCCATTGCATAATTATTTTATAAACCACATAACATACAACTGTTACTGAGTCACAGAGGCCCTCTTCACACTGTACCATATGGCTAATGGCTTCTATCACACATCACACCATACTGAGTATTCCTTCTCATCATACTGTATTGGCTACTGTCTCAGTTTGCTGCTAATGTCTGTGTTACCCTTTCACTGCATGTTTATTTTATGAAATTGTGGCATCTGTTTTTGGTGTTTATTCTAAAATGACAAAGTGCTACGTTTCCAGCCCTAGCCTGAAAATTACCTTGGTATTAATTTCCCAAGGCAGATTTAAAAAATATATTTTTGTTGTCTTTTTCCTGAGTCTCTGACAAAAAAACTTTTGACCTTTTTTACATTTTGATTTAAGGGGGGTTTTTTGTTTCTTGGATTTTGTTCCTGAATGATTTGCACTGTGTAATATTGGATCTTTTCTTTCTGTTGGTGACAACCATGCTTTGCCTACACTCACCAAGCTGACAAAATACTAAAATATAAATAGCCTTCCTCTTCATTCAGCTCCCAAACACCTTCACAGTCTTTTTCACAGCAAATATCTAGTTCTAGTATGAAAGCACTGTTGCAGGACCACACACAAAATGCATTTTTCAAAGTTTCAGTGGCATCACAGCAACTGCAAGATAATTTAACAAAAAAATTAAGTACAGCAATAGTAAGCTATATTTTAAACTTTCTTAACAATACTTTGAATGAGTGTTTAGAATTGGAATGGCCCTAGAGAATTTAATTTTGTGTCATCAACCAATGTGTCTGATTCAGGCAAAACATTGATTCCTCTCCAGATACCAACAACAACAAAAGACACTACTTGTATGTGGGGGCCCAGTTCCAACAAAAGTTATGTTTGGCATTGGCCAGGCTGTGGAACTGGGTCATTTGCAGTCACTCTCTCACAGGCAAATCCTGGAGTCTCTTCTGCAGCCGCAGACACTTGTTAGCGACAGAGGCAGAAACAGTCTGTTGGGCAAGACAGCCAGGTCAAGGGTAGCTACAAGACTGGCAATAGCGCGAATGTTATGCACCTCCTTCTCCAAGGTGAATCATGTGAAAATGTGGTTGTGACCATCTGTGTGCAAGTGTTGTGCTGTTGGCCCTCGGTTCGAGCCTCACCAGAAGTCTGGTTTTAGCACCTGATCCTGCTCTTGTTAAACCTGGCGACTTGTTTCCCAGG
>NW_010110319.1:47934-48325 GCF_000699245.1 Pterocles gutturalis | reverse complement strand
AGCAGGACCAGAACGAGGCCTTTGGAGTAGAAGACAGTTTCGAGATCCTAGGTATTTGTTTACTTTAATACAAACTGTCCATGGGCAGTGTCCCATGGGATGTACCTGGGCAGCCCTGCATGGCCTGGGGACCGACTCATCATCAGCTCAGAGCTCACCACATCTCCCAGCATGGTTCCCCTGCACATGGCCTGTTGTCTCATCCTGCTGACCTGTACTACGCTAAAATCAATCTGCTCATTCGGACTATCTCCTGACAGATAACAGTTACAGAGAGCTAATTGGCAAATTCAGGCATTTTGAACACTTGGCAAAATTATCAATTTGTTCAAGTATTTTTGAAGCTGTCTCTGCTGCTCATGGTGCTCCTCAGGCACTTACAGTAACTGAT
>NW_010110319.1:19451-47903 GCF_000699245.1 Pterocles gutturalis | reverse complement strand
GAAGAAAGACCCATTCCAGCACACCAACTCTCTGCTGAATACTGTAGGCAGCAACTACACAGCCTTAACTGCTTCTTAATAAGCTTTTTAATTGACCTGTTCTAGTTTAAAGTGTCTTGTGTTATCTTTTGCTTTTTTTTTTTTCCTAGATGTCACGCTGTGAAATTGCCTCAGTGAAGCAAAGACGGAGTGAAACAGTCACGCACAATGTGTGCAGACTAAACCAGAGGATTCCCATGTATCAGTCTACACGTGGAGCTGGCCGCACTTCCAATCCATCATTCAGAAAATGTCATTAATGCAAGAGTAAAACATTCTGGCGAGAACAAGGAAGGAGAAAGTGTTTGTTAAACATCTGATGAACAGTTAGAGAACTTTAGATCTGATTTCATTCAAAATCTTTGTATGTCAGAGCGCAGTTTATTACTTATTAACATGACCTAGTGCTTGTTGAATGGACGTCATTGCAGTTTTGCCAACTGCATTGAAACATGTTCCCACAATAGTCTCACACAAATAGTAGCACGGCCTGAATACTATCAGGTGTGCAGTTTTATGCAAAAAAAATATTTTACTCTACATCTAACACAAAACTCCCTCACTTTCCAGTTTGCAGGAAATTATGCAATTAAAAAGTTTTTTTCTCTGTTTTGTCAGGTCTAACTTCTACAAATCTAGACAGATTTTGAAATGGTATAAAAGAAAACAACATGATACATTGAATTGCACAAATAGGAATAAAGTAACAGTAAGAAAAGGAAGTATTCAAAAATATACTTTTTCCTAAATATTCTCAGGGAAATAAGTGAAGAATTGAGTTCATAATATATTATCCAGACAATCTGTCTGGATTGCCATTATGTCTTTCACAATAGGAAGATTCATAAGGACCCAATAAGTAATGTAAGCAATATAAACAATCATCAAATAAATGACCCTCAAAAGTTACAATAAAAGAGCCTTAGACCTAAACTGGACTGTTGACTTTATGGAACAAGATCATTACATCAGACATTTTTGTCTGCAGAACTACCGAGACAGACTTTACTGTGTTTGCTGTTGTCACACTGATTATGGAATTACCCTGTGAAACAAAGTTTGACTTTACCTTGTCATTTTCTTTGCATCTATGATATTTGAATTAAGGGTTATTCAGAAGTTATGCCTCATTTCTTTCCATACCTCCATCTTCAGCCTGCTGTCAAGTTTTATTTATTAACTCTATTATAGTACCACATGGACACCCTAATCAAGATTACGCCCCTGTTGTGTTGAACTCTGTACATTATAAAATAAAAGATAATCCTTCTTCCAAATTCTTACATGAACATAAGTGAAAGATATTAGCCTAACACCTCATGATAGCATAAAAAGAACTTAAGTGACTTGATCAATGGCTGACGATAAGTCAGTAGCAGAGCTAAGACCAACTTTATTTCTTGGCTCCAGCCTCCTGCTCCCAATCAGCAAGGACTGAACAAGAATGACAGTAAAAATGTGTGACAGAACTTTTTTTTTTTTTTTGGCAAGAAGAAGGAAAAGAGTTTCACAGCTTTATTTCTTTTTTTCCCCCCCTTTGTACAGACAGTTCTTTGGCTTGCAGAAATAAAGTGAAATGTAACAAAATGCTTATTGACAGGAGGAAGAAAACCAAATTTTCTTTATGTTAGTTTAAAAGTTGCCACTATAAAACCAAATATCTGTTCTACTGTATCTAAAATTCTTCCCTTTTCAGAGTCCCAGACCCACTGTTTTTTTCTTTATTCTCTCTATATATTTCAGACAAGATGGAACAGAGGCTCCTTGGTCTCACTGATCTGGTGGAACAACAAAGATACCAACATTAAAAGAAGTAAGGTTACCCTAAGTAGGAAAAAGATGTCCCCTTCCAGACTCAGCCTCTGGTTTTTAAGAGAAATAACATTGACTGAGTAGCAAACTGTAGAATCTTACTATTGTGAGAAACTATTTTAACAACTAATACATATTTTAAAGGAAACTGTACTTGCTGCTTAGTATGTTAATCTGAGTGGTATGTCTCAATGAATTCTTTGATCGTAGTTTTGTTTAAAATAAAGAAAATTGGTACAGAAATGTAGCTCTTCACAATAGGAGTAGATTTGCTGTTGATGATATTCCTTAACTACATGATGAAAAGGCCTTAATTCCTGAAAGGAAACATCTAGGTTGGCAGACTGGACTGGAAATGGCCAAGTCAGACACAAACAGCAGCAAGCAGAGCTGGGATGATCACTTGAGACTATTTCCAAATGCAGAGGGAGCAAGGACAAAGGAATTCTTCCACAAAACAATTCCTGTTAAATAATTATTGGAGTGGCTCAACTTGTCAAGAACTTGGAGATAAAATCAGATAAATCCTGCTGCCTGCAACTGGGTCTAGGCATCTGCATTTAACAAGAACCTCAAAACCTTTTACAGATGAATTGTGACTGAGATATATGCAGGCTGAAGAGCTCTTCAGAGTCTGTTCCAATGAAAATATTGTCTAAGTACATAAGCATTAGAGCTGAACAAATAATTCTGGATGAATAATTTATCTGATTGATTTCCTCTTTTTATTCTCTCCCTCTTCAGAGGCTATGCACGGACAGAACAAAAAGTATATTGAATTTATTCATTATTTGAAATTATTCACAATCTTGTTCAGTGAATAATTCTAGGCCTGCAAATCCTTTGAACTGTGGACTTTGAGTAGCTAATTTGCAGCTCACACCATAAAATGTGTAATAACGAACTAACTAGCTAGCCAAGCACGGTTTTTAATTGCAAGAGTCTGACATCTGAATGAATCCTGTTTGAAATTCAGTTCAGTAACTGTACAAACGCTCAAGCTAAAAAGTCATTTTTTTCAGGCATTTTCCCTACTTCAGTGCAAGTGCTCCAAAGCTGAGTTTGAAGTATTTGGAGGACACAAGGCTGCCCATTCACCCAGTTATGAGAGTCCCCTTTTCTTCTAACGAAACTTAACAATAAATAGATTATTTATTCAGGAGCAGGAACATTCAACTTAGCATGAAAGTGCATATTAATAAGACTAATAAGAAGATTCTTGTGATAATTTTTGCCTTACCAAGAAGCTCACACAGACAAAGAAGAGAAAGGAAAAATATCACCCTGAACTAGTGAAAACACTGAGTTGAATCTGGCAAGTCTCCACAGAGGCAGAACCACAGTAATTTTTTGGGCTTTCTTCCTTCTTTACTTTGTTTACTCCTGTCTGTCCTTGACAGAATCATCAGTTTTAAAAGTGAACTTCTTCTGGGCCTCCATATCACTCTTCTCCTTGAAAGACTGGCTACAGAGAGCTGATCAAAACAGAGGGCAGGTACACAACCAGAGCAGGATTTCAAGAAAGGCTTTATCATGCTTTAAAGTGTTTCAGCTAGGGGCTTGCTGGGGTCAGAGACAGCATTAACTGGAATTTGTCTGCCACTTCTTTGGAGTTTCTGGGTATCCCTAGAGGCTTTCTCATATCCTACCTTTGAACTTCAGACTTTTAGCATGCTGGTGTGTATCTCATTCCACAATTTTGATTGTGAATCTAGACAAAGAGAGAAGCTAGAGTTTATTTACCACCCATCAATCAGCAAATAAATTATTTACAGATGTGTTCATTTATTTGACTCTTTCATTTATTTACTTATGACTACAGCAAATAGCACCACCAGACAGTGTCCAGATGGAAAACAATTACCTCACACTGGAACCGTATGCTTCCTAAGAGAACTTGAGGAATTATTTTAATTTCGGACAGTTAGAAACATTTCAAAGTTCAGACCTGTTTTTGCAAGAAAATCCCCTTTAGAGACAGTTACTACTAAATCTTTCTGACATATCCAAAAAAAAAAAAAAAAAAGGGTTTTGGCCTTCAGAAAGTGGCTTAGGATACTGTGAGTCCAAAGTGAATGGTAATCCCATGTAAGTGGCAACTCAAGAGTAGACTCTAATCCTCTGAAAAAATTGCCCTGTGCACTGTGTCAAGTGTGAAAGTAAACAACCCATGTTGTTTATCCAAATACACATCACCTCAGGCTCAGAGCATTGCTAGAGGTAGCACGTCAGAGTTTACTAGGAGAGGAAGAGCCCTTTGTTTACATTGGAAAATAAATTATTAGAAGTGTACTAACAGATCAAATTTGAATGTAAAACCTTACACTACTTGAAGTTGCTTAATAAAATTTATAAGTACTTACAACATTATAACCACTGAGGTAAAATGGGAGCACAATGAGATTGATTTAATATGGAACAGTATAGATGACAAGGAAGAGTGTATTGCTATATTCTTCTCTGGCATCTCACACATTTCCCAAATCCAGGGAAGTAACAGTTCTGCAGCAATATCCAACACCAGGAATGTGCAGTTTGAGACCTTCTTCTCTGCGTCTCCAGACTGTGTTGAAACAGAATCCAGCCTGTCATCTGGATCATTAGAGTCCAAACTTCTATAGGCCCCACATCATTGTTTAAATGGTAGAAACGATAGTTTTCATCTGCACTCCCACAAATCCAGATGCACTGTCATTTGCTCCTGCTGTGGCATTGCATTCTGAACTTCATGTTTCACTGGGTTGTGCCTCACAGGCAAAATGTATCCCTTATAATTCTAGAGAAGAATTTAACTAATTCAATTTCCAGATATCTTTTAAAGATGTTTGTGTTCCCAGATATGTGGTCATTTGGAGGGATGTTTTTTCATTCCTGGCTCTTTCTGTTACTTCTTTCAGGTGCTAGAATGGGATAGAACCCTTGCAAGAATTCTCCCGAGGAATAGTATTAGATGACAGCTTAAAATCAAATGCTGTGTTTTGATATTTAAATAAATTAAGACTTCAGGAAACAGATTCTATGTACTAAAAAGAGCAAAACCCTCTACTAGAAAGAACTGTACGACCATCTTGTTTAAATAAGAGACAATAAGATGATCAGCATCATGCCTTATTAATAATAAAACTGGAAGTAATAACTATGGAACTAATCTATCTTGGAGGGAACAGTATATTCCTGTATTTCCTGTCTTGGAGGGAAGAGCAGATTTTTGCCACAGAAACTCCTTTCTAGATCCAAAAAGATGGGTTTCATCAGAAAGTTTATTTCTTGTTGTAAAGAAGCTGAAATATTTTGGAGGTTTGCCAGACATCATGAAAAAGCTAGGTTTCTGAGGGATTTCTTCATATCAAGGAGTATGAGTCCCATTAACAAGAGAGGAAAGAAAGATACTAAAGCCTTGAAAATCCTTACTCATACATACAGACATATATTCCAACAACTTTACAAATAATCCTTCATTTTTTAAGAGATTCTAAGCTGTTTTCCAAAATGTAAAGAAGCCACAGATCAAGTCCTTTAAACCAAAAGGGATTTTGACAGGGACACTGAACACAAAAGGAATTCTGAAGGCTTATTTACAAAGAGGCAAAGAGACCTTCCCTCAGTTTTTCCTGTCCAGGAATCTGGGAGCTGTCTTTGCCTTGACTGACCTTCCCTAACAAGAGACAGATCAGCATGGGATGTTTCTGGACACCGTTACTTATGGACTGGAAGATGGCTCTTCAACCATAGAGTGCAGCTGACACATACGTAACTTAACAGCTATGAATTTCTTCGCTTGCCAAGCACCTTCAGAGAGTTTTCATTATCCAGACAGAAGTTGATCACTATAAATTTAATATCTTACAGATCTTTTGTTGTTGTTATTCATGGTTGGCCTTTCACTACTTTAGCTCAAGAAGGTGCAGATGGGATTCACTACACAGTACAGAAGCTAAATATACTTATGCCCTACATTATACAGCAACATTAGTTTACAAACATGAAGTTAAGTCTCTGGTCATTAAGCGAACCCAATAAGTTTATAACCTGAAATCACCTAACCAGTGCTATGTTTTTAAATTCTTATTTCTTTTTTTTTTTTTTTTTTTTGCTTTTTTGTCTGATATAGAATTACTTTTTTCAAGGCTAAATAAACAGAAGATAGGTCAATCTTTAGGTCACAAGTTGCATCTTTTCATTGCCAGGTAATATTCATAGCACAGCAGCACAGCAGGGCCAAATGATGCTCCACAGTTTGAGGGCATTTGATGGAATCTCTGCAGTGATTACATTAAGTGGTGACATTTGAGCGGTATGAGGTGGACATCTAAATCTTTGGCTTTTGGAAAGAAAACTTCTTTGTTGTGGGAAGATATTTTCAATGGCACAAATGAGAAACAGCCACCTTCCTTTTTGACAAACCCTATTTGCATTGCCAAAAATTAAACAATTCAAGTCATCTGGGCACCCATAACATCTTTTTAAAGATTGGGTAGGTTTCCACTTTGTGGTACTACCCTCTGAACAGAGGAGCCATAACTGGAGAAAGCACTCCAGATGTGGCCTTACCAGTACTAAGTAGAGAGGAAGAATCACCTCCCTCCATTCCCTGGCAACATGCTTCCTAATGGATCGCTGGCTGGTGTTCAATCTGATGTCCACCAGGACCTCTAGGGCCTTCTCTGCAAAGCTGCTTTCCAGCTGGTTGGACCCCAGCCTGTGCCGGTGTCTGTAGTTATTCCTGCCCAGGAGCAGGACTTTGTATTTCCCTTTGTTAAACTCCATGAGATTCCTGCCAGCCCATATCTCCAGTCTGTTAATGACCTTTTGAATAGCAGCACAGACATCTGGTGTATCAACCACCTCAACAAGCTTTGTATCATCTGCAAACTTGCTGAAAGTGCATTCTGTCCCATCATTAATGTTAAATACTATCGGCCTAGGTATTGACCAGTGGGGTACACCACTGTCCTCCAGCTGGGCATCGTGCTGCAGTTGAGCTAGATTTCAGTCCACTTCACTGTCTGCTTACCTAGCCCATACTTCAACAGATCGTCTATGAGAATAGAGCAGAAGGCAGTGGCAAAAGCCTTGCTAAATTCAAGATAAACCATACTGACTGCTCTTCCCTCATCCACCAACTCATTTATCTCATTCTAGAAGGCTGTCAGGATGGCGAAACATGATTTCCCCATTATAAATCAGTGACAATTACTTCTAATCATCTTCTTGTCCTTCATATCTTTGGAAGTAGTTCCCATTCAACAGTGACTTCTTTTTTCTTGATAATTCACCTCAATATTTTATATGGATTTTTAAAAATCTGATATTAATACTGGTACACAGCTAAGAATAACAAACAGTAAGGGCAAGTTGTGAAATATTCCTAATTCAGAACTTCAAAGGTAGGTCATAAATATAGGCTAGGATAAATTACAATGCCCTTAATTAGCAGACTTATAATGGAAATGCAAATTCTGAGAGAAATTATAAAAGAAAGTGTAGATCCTAATTACAGCTTATCAGAAAAGTATTTTTTAAATGTCAAAGTCATTTCCATTTTGCAAGATTGAGAATTATCATAGTCTCTTCACAATAAAACCTTTCCCATGATCTTCCAAAAGTTTTTTTGCTTTGGTTTGTTTTTGTGTTTAACAGAATAAATTTTTTGCTAGTGAAGTCATTAAAAAAATCCAGTAAAACTACAGTTTCTCTAATAAATCATTAACAGGTACAAACCTAAACAACGGACAAACTTTTTTTAAAAAAAAGTTCTGTTCTGAGGAACATTTTTGTGCTGACTCCATTTACACAGCACTTCATAACATTAAAACAGGGTAAGGCCTGGGTTTGTGGTTTTTTTTCTAAAAAAGCAATAGAAATCATATCCTGGAAGTGCTGGTTCTGCATTAAGAACCCATTGGTTGTGATCAAGAGGAGGAGGAGGAGGCTCCAGCCGACCCTCGCTCTCCTCCAGTGTTGTTGCTATGGCAATACTGAGCATCAGATTAGACCAGCCATAAAGAGAGACGTGCTGTGTGCTCCCCGAGTTCCTACTTTGCTCTTTCTTTTGTTGTTTTTTTTTTTTAATTAAAATAGCAATACAGATTGTTTGCACTGAACATGTATAGAACATGTATAATAATAATAATGTGTGAAAGAACAAATACATTAGACAGCGGAAGCTACCATCAAGACAAAAACCTAGTAGCAATTAAAAAGAAATATGCTTTTGTACGTCTGATAACCCTCATGTTTCAAGACAGAGACAAAAATGGAATGAAACCTCTCTGTGGTTACATTAGCACATTAATATTTATCACTGGTGTTTAGGGGTTTTTAAACTTTCCTTTGAACCCGCCATCAGAAGCAGCCACACACTATTTGCAGCACTGACCTGAAGTGGTGTATAACCTTCTAAAAGAAGGTTAACATAAGCCTACCACGGAAACCTCCCAACTAACTTAGAGCATCCTAAAAGAGAGGACTGCAGAACAGCAATTAATAAATGAAATACAGAAACTTCATTTTCACTGTGTGTTCGATTTTTCACCTTAAAAACTACATTTGGTATCTTTTATATATCTACTCCTCTTCCTTTAAGGCTGTTTATGTTTAGCATTCGTATATGGTAGGGACACAAATTAATGATAAATCCACTGTCTGCATGTATACACATACATGCCTCACACACACACATACAAGTACTCTGACTTTTTTTAGTGTAGAAAAAGAACATCTGAAGAGGCTGTATGGTACCAGAGCGGCACACACCGCAAAAGTCAGGGAATTCAGAAAAGGTTCACTGTTGTTCGAGTCCTGTGCAGGCAGTCTCTCTCCTCTTGGTAACTCAGGTCTGGCTGGCGCATTGGCAGTCTTTTTCGAATTCCAGGCACTCGTTTGATACTTAAGCACTGTGACTGAATAGCTTTTACTTAGCAGGTTTCCTCAATAAAGCACCGATCAAGCTGAAAGAAATTGTTTAATCTATGACTTGGTCTAAGGCCAGGTCAAGTTGGTCTCATTTATCATCTTTTTAAGGTGGAGCTTTTAAATATGGACAGATGATACAGCTCTAAGTGTTGGAACCCATATGGAGAAGGTATGGCTCCATTACTATTAACAAGTCGTTGTTAATACCTCTTTGCCAAAGTAGCAGAACACAGCGCCTGGTCAAACATAAAAGCCTTTGAAGATTCTTATGGGAATTCAGTTAGACTTTCACTGTGTAAATGCACAATTTGTTTCTACTATATAGACCTTGAAATGAGGTAGATCCCAAAGGCTATAGCTAAACATCTGCAAGATCCTGCATGGGTCAAATATGCTACTGATGTGATTTTCTCTTTGAAAACTGGTTTACAGATGGTTAGCAAGGTGTTCGCAGTGTTCAGTTTTATTATTTCATTGTTGACATTTGTGTCCAGTGCTCTGAAAATAACTGTAAATTCAATACAATAATTACTACCTAAAGGAAACATTGTACAGTTACGTGAGGAAATTAAAGTGATTCATTTCTTGTATAATCATTTATTAACTTTTCTCCGTATGTAAAACATCAGAGAGTTTAGAGGGGGAGCTTAAGCAGAACTATTCTGTGAAGCTAAATCTTGCTACTTTTACTTTTAGGCTTGGCATCAGCCAGATTTATTACCCAGCTTCTGCAGAACAATGCTTTGTCCTGGTGTGTAACACCATCAAATTCTGGCTCTTCATCAATACTGCTAGCCCAGGGAGAGCAGCGCCACTTAAGCAGTGATCACCAAGGGAAGAACAGCTAATTTAAGACCGCTTATACTAGAAAACAAGCACTATGGATACGGACATTCTCTACAGACAAGATGATCAGAAAATGGTAGGTTTGAAAGAAATATTATTTTTCTCCATGACAAGAAAGGGAATAGCTTCTTAAGTTGTTGTTGTTTACTGTCAAGAAAACTTTGAAAGAGTGAAGTTGTTCATCTTGGGAATTGCCTTATTTCATTTAAAAAGATCAGGTCTAATTGGGCTACATTTCTAATCTCTGCTTAATACTAGCGGTTGATTTAAGTTTGAGCATTCTTAAAAGGTCTCAATCCACTTTGTAACATCAACACTGGGCTCTCAAAAGTGCAAATGTAGACATTAAGTCAGATGTGTTATGTGGCGAACAGCCAAGAAAATCCAATGCGGAATCTCAGAAAAACTAATAAATCTGAATAATTAATGTACCAATCACAATCACAACCAGCTGTCAGGCAAAAAAATATGAATCATTAAATCAAAATTAGCTATTTGTTTCTGATCACTTTAGCTGTATGTATCTGGTTTAGACAGATGCACGGAAAACTGGACAATGAGAATGGCTGGCTTTTCCCTCCTTATTTCCCCTGTTTATTAAAAATATGCTTGAGAAATAAATCCTGAGGAGGGAGGAGAGGGGGAAAGAAAATATATTATGCCTCAAAGGAAAGAGAAATTTGCTGGATACAACAGAAAAAAATTATTATAGTTTTCCATGTGGAAATAATACAGCTAAAGCCAACACGCCAAGCCTGATTTCAGATCGGCATCATTTGTTGTGTATCAACTATTCGTGTAACACAAGGGATTGCGAGCCTAACTTTAGTGTCAGCCTGAAGGGTTGGCTTTACCATGCCTTTGTTTGGCAAAGGCAACAGTAAAGTTTCTGAAGGGTTTTTTGTAAAGATTAGTTAAATTGTCATTTGAAAAATATAAACAAATAGAGATGTGCCTTCACATCAGATAAAGGTTATCCGGGCCTAACAGGCATCTGTCTGCCCTTTTCCAGGAAATGCAGGGATATCACATAGCAAATGCAATTTGGGGTTGGAGAAACAGCACCAGGAGCTTTGTGTTTGATTGCAATGCTTTGGTTGCTATCGGTTGTAAATCAGTCTGGTCCATACATTTCACTGGCCTTGGCTCAGGCTGGTCCCACCTCAGTTAGGAGCACACCTTAGCTGATACGAGAAGATAAACAGCTCGAAAGGACAAGTCTAACTGCAGAGGAAAGGAGTCCGATTTAGTCACCTAGCTGAGGCGCCTGAGTTTAATCCGGATAAGTTAAGGGAGTCTGATTAATTTTGTTGCATTTCTAAGTGAAGAAGAGTTATGTGTTGTTTACAACATGGTGAAATTGTTTTACAGTACCAGTGGGTCCTTCAAACTGTTCCAGAAAAGGTGCCATCTTCTGGGGAGGAATGTCAGAGTTTCGCATGATACCTTGCACCACTTTTACCTGAAACTGGGACAGCTACACTTTCACTCAGGGCAAACATAAGAAATGCAAATGTGCATGCATGGCAGAATAATCAGCATTTTAATAATAATGGCTCACTGCAGTACTATTTCTAATTCTTTTTCACATTTTTTTAATCATGAAAATGGATTAATGGTCCATTTTATGATTTTCCAACACTATTTGTTACAAGGCTCGCTCAAGCATTCTGCTCAGATGGTTAACTTCTCTTCTGTGAGCTTTACAAGTGTGCTCCAGTTTGCTCTTTTCAGTCTGCTGCATGTTGAATATTTATCTGTGTTTTTCTTCATTCCACCTCTGAATTTCTGATTCTTGTGATTCATGACAAAGACTTTAATGACACTGGAAAGGACAGCCACCTCAATCTCATTATTTTCACAATCAAAAGATTATAATCCAGCTGCAATAAATCTCAGCTCTGATGAGAAATTATTTGGCATTGCCTAAATATGACATGAATATGTTACAAAAAGTCTGTCTTAGTTTCTAACTTGCAGCTTGAAGCTAAGAGCAGTGGATGAAATCCAAAGTCTACAGAGTACTTTTTGGTCTTGGCCTTTGAAGCTTAGTAAGACTTTCTCAAACTGCATTTTATAAGCCCACTATATATTTTTCCTTGTAAAGCCCACGTATTTTCTTGTAATTTTTTTCCCTCCCTATCCAGTTGAAAACAGTATATTCATAGTACGATCAAAGTGCAAATGTTGACATTTACACTACTGGACATTTAAATAAAACTCTTATATAAGTATCTATTAGGCAAGATTTACTTCATGCCATTTTCAATCAACTACATAGGCAAGCAGTATATATAGAAAAATAAATCCCCTATTCATACTTATACAAATATTTCATGTACACTTTGTTTATTCATTGGAAGAAACTGAGCATATCTTCCGCAGTTTTACCACAGGTCATCTGAAGGGCAGTATCAGGATTCCTGTGATCCATGCAGGCCTCCCAAGGGGGCAAAGAACAAGACCTGTTTGAACCAGCACCTGCTGTGAAATCATCACTTGGATACTTTTTTGTAAATTTTTTGCCAGACTGTGAATAGTATAAATATGTAAGAAAGAGCAACAGGAAAATCAGCTGGATATTGACAAAAGTGCCATGAGGAGCCACTGATCAATCATTTCAGGCTACTTTTTTTTTTTTTTTTCTGCTGGGTTTGCAGCTTCAGCAAGGTCAGCAATTGGCATTGGTGTCTGCAGACTGAGGCCACCATGTAGTTTTTAGCTACACACGTTACCACAGTGCGCTTTTGCTGTAGTCTAGAGGGAAAGTGCACAAAATACAAAATACAGCAGTTGGCATTTTTATGCAGTATTTTATGACAGGCAGGCAGTTTGGAGACTATTTGGTGAGCCTTCAGAATACCGTGATAGTGTTCAGCTATACAGCTTCTAGGAATCATCAGATTCTAATGCCACAGAAAAACTTCAGCAAAAATCCTCTTAATTGCCAGATTAATTCTTGAAGGGTTGTTTTGTTTTGTTTAAAGTTTAGGTCCTCTGGAACTTGACAAAAAGACTTTAGGGAATGGACTTGAGTAATGATTTTCTGAAACTATTAAACTTAACAATGACTTCAAAGATTTAGCATCTGTTTTTTAAATGTTTGCATGAGGCTGACAGTTGGTATACAATGTTTCACCCTGTTGCAGTTGGCAACTACCAAGATATTAAATGTTACATAAAATACAAACTTTGCCTGAAACCATGGTTCTGATCAGGAAGACTGAAATACGACAACTTCATGTTCAATACATCAGCCCCAGGTGAGGGTGTAAAGCCTGTGTGACTTGCTGAGACACACACCTTTGTGTCCTCCATCATCTACAAGCACCAGAAAAAGGCAACAAGTGAGGGCAGAGCGATTTTCACTCCCTTCTGGCTCACGGATCAGGAGCTGTTAGCAAAATTCCAGCTCCATGGTGGGGATGTGCGAGTCCAAAACAAACAAGATGTTTTTCAGATGCTAGACTGTTTAAAACTCTGACACTTGGAAAAATTTATTTTATTACTGTAAATTGAGCAAGCTTAATTAATATCAGCTCACTGACAAACAAGTATGCTGGTTTAATGGTTGGTTTTCACACTGTGCAACAAATCCTGACACACAGGCCTTTGTAGGAGTGGAAGGCCCAGACAGCAGAGCTAACGTGGTTCTACTTTGCAGCTGGGTGAAGGGTGGGAGAAACATCTGTGCAGCCCCCTCCCCTTTGTGGACAAGCTCCTCCATTTCATTTCACAGGCCTGAAGTGCAGCCAGGGGCTCTCAACTTCACCAGCCACATGGAAAAATATCCTTTTGGAAGAAACCTACATCATCTATTGCTAGACCTGTCCTGGATCTCCATAGGTAGCGCGAAAAGGGAGTAATTCACCATTCCTAGAATTCAGATTAGATCCTACTTGTCCATTCACCCTCAGCACCACCTACACCACCTGTGAGTTAGCTCTGCTATTTGACTCTCAACTATATGGGCTGTAGCTGAATCAGTAATTTTATCTAACGAAAACCATATAGGAAGAAAACAAACGAAACACTGACTTTTTCATGCCACTGGCCACAAAATGCAATGGCTCTGCTTTGTCACTGGTTTGCTATCTGATTGCTACCTTCTGCACTGCTAGCCAGTGTTTGCAATCAGGATGTCAAACAAGGTTTCATGCATTATTATAAATTGTAAGGCAGGGCACAGTCTGGGCACTGGATTGGAATGTAAGTGCATAAGTTCTTGGGAAAGGAATCAAGTGAAATTTCAAATCTTTAAGAGAATTGTTACAACTTCTTGCTCTTTCTCTCACAACTAACTTAGTTCGGAGGAAAACAAGGAAAAAGCTTTCACTGACTTGCCTTTCATGTCTCTCCGCTTGAATGAAAGGCAGTAAGGAAGAGGGTGTTTCTTAACTTTGAGAAGCCACAGCACAATTAAGGTTGAGGTACTCTCCCTCTCCCTTCTTTAAAATAGCTTATTGAAACTAAAGAGTGGAAAGAGGAATCCTACTGAAAAGATGTCTGTTTACACAGAGCTCGTGGAAGAAAGTGTTCTAGATCATTAATTTATTTTAAAATATTCCCCTCTAATACTGCCAAGATTAATGAAATCTACTGTCATCTGCAGAGGAAGTGCTGGTTTACAAGCCAAAGCTGTTATGAATTATGTGCAGAATTTTTCAAGATTTGAGAAAATTTTGGTAGAAAACATGTGTGCAATATGCTTATTTGATACAATTCTCCATTATTTAGCTCCTAATTTTTCCAGTATCCTGTTTATCTGTGGATAAAAAACTGTCTTCACAGACTGGAAAACATCCAAGAAATATAGAAAATAAATGCATTTTCCCTAGGGATTATGGGTGATATGATAGACTAAGATCTGCTTCAAAGACAGATCATAAATGCAAACTAGAACTGTGTGAAATCATCAACTCTGCCTACTAAAATCAGTTCTCAGCTTCTTCCGTGGCATAAAATCTTCACTGTATCTTTCTATAGCATCAAAACTTTCATCAGTTTTAACATCACGCTTCCTGTACTCCCTGAGTATTAGTGAGCATTAGCGAAAGCTTTCACCAGGGCTCATTTCCTTTGTCAAGGTCATAACCTATTTCTTCTTACTCCCTCATTGATCGAGCTACCCAATATCCTCTTGAAGGTCATAGATAATTTTTTCTTTGTAGTTGCTCAGAGAAATTCTGATCTTTTTTGTTTCAAGTCAGTTAATGCAAACCCCTCACTCACACATACTTGTTATGCAGAGGGCTGTATGGCCAGTATAAAGTAATACAAATCTATCTACCTTCCAATAGCTATATACACTCATGCTTTCTGAAAATTTGGGACTGTAATTCCCTTGCAGAATACTGACATTATTACTACCCAGCATTTCCATTCCTATGACAATATACATTCTGTAAGAAGTATAAGATTACAATATACAATTTACCATACCATTTATTGATTTCCACATAATTTTGACATCTATATGCTACATACTCCTTTGTCTATACTGAAACAGAGAAGACTATAAAGAACTTCTGTGTAGAATTACTTCAGTAACTCTTGGTTTTGGTCCTTCTAGATCAAGAAAACATCCTCTGACCATTGAAAGACTTACACAAAAGGAAGTTAATAAATTCTGGAAGTGACACTCACTTTTCTTTTGGCTACTAGCAAAAGACTGTAAGAGTATTGTCTTCTTTGAAATAACTTTTTTTTTCAGGATGTTCTACACAGGTTCTGGCCCTTGCTGCTGCCAGTAAAAAATATGAGAGATCACAGTCTGGCCTCAAAAATCAGCTCAAGACCCACTTTGAATCCTGCAGAGGGAAAGATGAAAGCCCCTCAGACGGAAGAAATCAAATTTTATGTTAGACCTACATAAACTCCGTAGTTCTCTGATTGTCCTGTTAAGTTTAGATTTCTCATGGGTGCACTTACACTAGAATCTCTCGAAGATGTTTCAGCCTCCTCTTCTGCCCCTGCACCCTTCATTGTTTCCTTCACCCTCTAACCACATTCTCCAACCACATCTTGTGGGTTATCAGGCAGGCCAACCTAAGCACGCCGCTTTTGGTCTTACACTGGAGCTTCCATTTGTTATCTTAAAATTTATATTTCATAGCTAATCAGTTTTGCCAAGAAGTTTTTTGTCTGGATGACAGCCAAGTACCATGAATTCTAAGTTTTAACCTGCAGAAACCAGTCACAAGAATTAGAGACATAATTCACTTCCCTGCATAAATCTGTTTCACCAGGCTGCCTTAATGCTAGTAAATGTTTATTTAACATAAGGTTTTCTCTTTTTTGTGATCATGTGTTTCAAAGTAGTGAGCCAGAAAGCAGAACATATATTTCATCAGGAAATCATAAGAATTGTACACAGACTGATCCCTGCTTTGAAATTTTAGCCTGGAGTGCCCAAAAGTCATTGGAAAGGAAAAAGCAGGTATGTGAAACACAACTGTTGCTTCAAGTAAAAATAAGTGAGCTTCAATCCCTAAGGAAGCTGCATCTAGGAAAGAGGTAAATTAGTTGCTCCCTCAACACTAAACAAAGTTCAAGGGTAATTCACAAGCACCAGCAGCAGGTAGAAAAGTTAATTCTTGGCAAGGAAGAGGGGTGGAAAGTTCAGAAATCGTTTGCAAATCCAAACTCAGGTTATCATTTGGGTGATTGGTTTTTATCAGGGATCCCAGAAAGCCTAGAGTCTTTACTTAGATTAAGTCCTGCTCATCGCAATGGGATTTTGCCTGATCAGACAGAGGAGCACACGTGCAGCTCCGTCAGTACTATACTCACTCACACAAATGAGCAGGGCGGTGGGAGGGATGGAGCATGCACCTACATATGGAGTTAATCTTGAGACAGACTGAACTAGCAGAGAAAGGTCTTCCAGAGGAAAAGTACCCCCATGGCAATGAGCTAGGAACATCTCTCCTTGCTATTCAGCCTTGCCAGGTGCAAAGGCCTCTGGGCTATAGTAAAGACTGGGGGGGCAGAGTATAAGGGACGTGTTACTCCCAGTTGTTTCAGTTGGTCTGAGCTAGAGTATAAAATGAAGCAATACGATGCCCTGGCAAACCCTGTACTGTGCTCGCCATGGAAATAACCTCATATCAAGGCATAGTAAGGCGTTATACCTAAATCAATACATGTACAATTAGACAGGCAGACCTTTAGATTAACTTTTGGACAGTGGGCTTGAATTAATTTTATTGAAGGACAACATTCTGTGAAGTTATTGCCAAGGTTAGGAAAAAGAAATTGATCAGTTTTCATTAGAGCCCTATGAGCTCTGTTACTTCTCTACTTTCCAAATACTGCTTTAAAAAAAATAATTAAAACCCAACAGTTTATAGAGGTTTATACTGATTATACATCCCACATCGCTTTTTTTCAGGTGATAAGGTACAGGCTCCTGCATCCTGGCAAAGCTCCAAGATGGATAATTGCATTGCCTTGCCAAGTTTTAATTGACTGAGATGTTCTTCTTAACTTTCCCTTCTAAATTACTGTGCATTGTTGTGGATTGTTAATTACTGACCACACATCCTCAGAGGAGGCTAACTTGCAGAGGTACCATATTGCCCCACTGTAATCCAGAAAAGAACTACAGCTAAAGCTCTCATATATGTCTAAAAGAAAAATGTTGGCAGGGCAGGACTGCTGGAGTGCCCTGTCTTCTAAGCTTCACTTCTCCTCTTTCCTCACGCATTTAAAATAATTATCAACATGGACTGACAACACAGCCCTTACCACTTTTGTGTGTGTTCTAAGTGAAGAAAGAACAGATTAGTGCACAATTCCCCAGCTTCTCAGTGGTCTGCTGATGTTGTAGAGATTTGGAGGCATTTCTGTGAAGATTTCCAAAGGTCTAATTGGAGAAGTCTCAGAATACTCCTGCTGGGGTGGGAGGGGGATATCTGTTTGGTTTTGTTTTCCAGAGAAGTGTTAGTTTGTTCTGACCAAAACTGTTTGTGAAACAGGAGTATAAATCTTTCATCTCAAACTATTTTAGGATAGATGCCAAAAACGTACTTTTTTCAATATTTCAGATTAGTAAATTAGGCAAAGAGGAGGAGAAAATAAACAAAGTCTAATCAAATTTGTATTATAAAATTTTAGAAAAAAAAACCTAAAAGAAATAAGAACAAATCAAAATAAAGCATTTCCAAAACATTTAGAGAAACTTGTGTAACATAAGCAATTTTTTTTGTTTGATTGCTCAACCCAGAATATTGTAATTTCAGCTTTTTTAACCAACCCTGTATATGGAGAAATGAACACAAATACAAAAAAAATCTGAGAAATCAGGGAAGTTATGTCTTTCTTACCTACAAAAATAACAATTTTATTTTTATATGACCACATTTATTTCAAGCTAAAGTCCAGAGTTCAAGCTAAGTAAGGTCACTTATTTGTAAATCTACACATACATATATAACTAATATGTATGTAAAAAAACCACTTGTGTAGAAATTTATATGTATAGTTGTACAGGTAACAAAACTTTTTTTAATGCAGTATATACTGCTGTTAATCAGTGTGAGAGTTTGAGTACCCAACCCAGATAACTTATACTTATGATGGAGGGGAGTTCAGCTCCCTCACCCAAAAGACACATGAAGAGGGAATAGGAGATCCCTCAAGCTGCTGAGATCCTTAATCTTAAAACTACACAGATTTTGAGTGAAATATTTGTATACCCTCTAGTAGGGCCTTCTCTCCTACTCTAGAGCTCCAAGGTTGGGCTTATGCTAAAAAGGACAAAGTAAACCAAGCAAGTCCTGACCAGTTTGGGGGTGCTGGGGGGGAAGGTTTATCTTTTTTTGTTTGCATGGTTTAAGGCATATTCTTTGACCAGCATTCAGTATTTTAGGCACTGTGCCATGACACCCCTCTCCCTTCTGTGGAAACCAGAGAAGACAGTAAATGCCTGCAGCAGAGTTGAAACCAGGGTTGCTAAAGCATAAACAGACAAAGAAGGAGGAAAAAATTGCTCCTGAAGAGCAGTTAGTACAAGAAAATTATGACCACATGCAAATTCTCCAGGAAGTTGCAAAACCTGCTTCAGGTTGTTGAAGAGTTCATCTACCTTTTATTCCCCCTGTTCCCTAAGAAAAGAAAAACAATACATTTATTGAGCAGAATTATTTTAAATGATTGAGGAATCTCCCTTCAGGATCCCAAACAGTTGTTTCATTGGCAAATGAAGCCCCTTTTTCATTACTCTTCAAAGATCCCTCCATTTCAATTCTGCTTGTTCACATTCTGCTTCAAATGATACCCCACTGAGCTGACCACATGCAGGACTGTGTTCCAAGACCTCTTTTTTTAATAAAAATTCTCTTTCAGTGTCTCCACACCATGAAACAAATCACATAGCCTCATAAGCCATCAGACAATCCTTTCAGTTTCTCGAGCAGGCGAACTGAGCCTTTTTCATCTGATTAATTCAACAAGCAAGCTGATCTGGGAAGCATAAAAAGCTTCTGAGGCAGGATGAGAATCAGCAGCTCATATTTCATAATGGCATCACTAATGCCCCAAATTAAGTGCTGAGGCTGTTTTGCTTGGCAATATCATTTCATGTTAATTTTGGATGGGACCAAAAATGAAGTTGTAATCTCTCTCTGTCATGCTGCGACTATTTCCTTGACCATCTTAAGTGCTGCATTTTATGAGGATGTAGCTGTTACTGCTGGGTATGGAAACCACTATACGAGTAAAACCTCCTTGAGCTCCTGCTCCAAAGAGTTTACAGATTCATATGTTCATTCCTCAGAGAGGGCACCCTTGGGAAGCACCACGCTGGGGCTGGCCAGGAGTACACAGACAGGAGTAATCTGCAGGGCTGGCGCAAGGTGAGCCCCATGTTCAATGAATTTTACCTCAGCCTCCAAGGGAAAAGGAATCCTTCAAATAAGTTGAAAGCACAGGTCTCATGGATACACTGGTAATGCTGCACCAGGTCACCTCTCCTGACTGGTAGTTAGCTGCTCTGTTCAATTTGTTGGAGGAAAGACTTTAAGAGAAAGAAGTTTGATTATTTGAAAAGCAAAAGCAGCTATTCTCTCTCACATTGTATGTTGTTTTGCCAGCTCCAGTTGTCTTTTAGTAATTTGGAATGTTTTCCTGTTTTGTAAATTCAAGCTGTGGTTTTTATTGACCATGTACTACTCAATGTGAATGAGTGCTACTGGTCAACATATCAGTACTTCTGTTCTGAGGTCCTAAAAAGAGATGCCTAACCTTATACATAAGAATTATTGCATTTTCACTAATTTACAAAGACAATGAACCAGTTAATGTTACAATTTTTTAAACCATTTACTCAGGTTTGCTGAATCTTGTGTTGTTTGAGGGCCACAGTCAATTGATATTGATATTTATAAAAATATGTATTTTCTTAATACTGAAATATTTTTATTGGTCTTGGTTTTCACAGAAGAGTGGTTTTTGCTCCCTCAGAGCCTGTCCCCTTGTCAGCTTCAATTTATCTCAACCAAAATGATCATGTTCCCAGCTATGCACTCCACATTTATTTCATAGACCCATAAAAGGTCAAGACCTTAGATTTTTTTTTTTAATCTATGCCATTGTGATTTTAACAGAGCCTAAAGGATCAACAAGACCAAATTAAAAGAAGAGAACATAATTGAGTGTTCATTCACTTCAAATCTTTGGATACTGCAGTTCCAATTTAAAATAAGCACACGTTGGTAAGCAAGTCAAACACAGAACTGCACGCAGTATCATTTTTATTAAGGCTGGCCACTTCAGAGTACATTTTTTACCTTCATTAAAATATTTTAATCTATATCTTTAAGTATATAAAACATCAAAGTTTCATTCTACCACTACCTTCTCAGAAAGAGATCAACTCTCAGTAAGACCCTTGCCATTTTCTTTGATCTTGTACAGACCTGGGGATTTTAAGCCTGATGTTGCCTCTTTAAAGAATTTTAGAACTAATTGCTTAATGTTTTTATTGTGTCCTCTTTTCTAATTTAATATGATGTTCTATGAAGTTGTTACAGACTGCAATCTCTGTATTATATTTTTGCTGTTATTGGTGACATACTCCTAGTGAAATTTCAAGCTAAAGGGAATAATTTAAAATGTTCCTTATTTTGTTGATAAGAACTTCTTTCTGGTGACCCTCTGTAACTCCGGGCTGTAACTTTTATTCTGCACATATATAATCTTGCAATGAAATACATAACCTTTTTTGGTCTACTTATATTTAGCTGATATTTTGAGCTCGTGGTTTAATTCAGTGTAAATTACTCTATATCTGAACCAGAAGAACGTGTCTGTTGTTTTTAAACTGCCTAAAATGCTGTCGGGCATTTAATACCTGGGCATAAATCTGGATTCTGCTGAAGGCAACAGCAAGTTCCTATCAACCTTAACAGAATCAAAGTTTTCCTGAAGTGTTTTGAGTACCAGCAGGACTTGCCCAAAGCCGCCTTTGGTGCAGTATGTTTAGGCACGCCACTTTTCCTCTCCATGGAAAAAATGCCCCTCTCACTGACATTCGTGACTGAACCCACTTTAGCTCCTTACCAGTACACCAGAAATGCAGGCTAGCTCAACTGAGTGCTAAAGGCTCCAATGGATATTTTGTGCCAAGGGTGGTTTTCACCAGCTCCTAGCCACAGTTTACAGAGGGATTATCTCACTGATTTACACTTCCTTAGAAACTGCTGTTTCTTGGAAAGACACCCCATGGAAAACAGCTAGTCCAGTTCCACCCTGTCAGAACTAAAGGGACCTGTTTATACACTATGGCTAATTGTAATTGATTAATATGTGAAGAGGTAAAACCTGATGTGTGCAAGTGTCTAATTCCAAATCATTTTAATCCAGAGAGAGCGGAGAGGAGGGAAAACTTCATTCAGACTGAGTGTAATGAAGGGGGACAAAAAGCATAAGTGAAATCTGTGCTCTGCAGGACAGACCAGCCTCAGCAGATGGGTGCATTCTGCACTTTCCCATGAAAGATTCTTTAAAATAGAAGCTTCAAACACACAGACCGCAATAACCTTCACTCTCAGTGACAAAAATCACAAATAACCATGGCAAGAGTGGCAGTTGAGAGAAACCTTTTGCCAGGAGCAGATTAATATAGCATTCTTGGGGTTTGCTGTTATCAGAATAAACAGAAACAGATGAGGATCCAAGAAGACCAGACTGTAAATCTAACTAACAATCAGAAGGCACACTCCAGTAAATTGAGGAGAATAATACAATTTCTGCTCTTTCAACTCGGTGCTTCCTCTGTTCTTCAGTCACTTCATCTTTGTCTCTTATCTTAGCCAACTCACATTAGTGTTCTGGTATTTCAGCTACAAGATTCTGCATCATTCAGTGTACCTTGACAACTTTTAGATACCTTTCATGCAGAAATTTCTGATGGCTCAAAGCATATATTGAACTCAAACAACAAAATCTTTGAGCTTTAGTTGACGACGTTGTCACAGTATGTTTTCTGCCTAGATCTGGATTTTCCTTGACAAAATGAGAGAAATGAAAACAGATTTGTGTGCTAATCCAGTCTTATTTTAATTTTCCGAAGGGCATGTGGGAAGGTGCTGATGATGAATAAATAAAAGTAGCATGCCAAGTAAATATTATTCATTTATAGTCACATATGTACTAGCGGGTGCATCTTTGGATTTCAAACCTCATCCAGATGGAAAAACATCTGGAATTAAAAAAATATCAGGCAAACAGTGCAATATCTGAACATCTTTGTTTTTTTCCTTGGACCGATAGTTCTGTAAAAACTGCAAGGAGAAAGATCAGAATGCAAATCAAGGTATACATATTGGATTGTGTATGTGTTATATCAAGTTGTATGCATTTAAAAATTTACTTCAAGTTCAAAGATGCTAATATTACCTGCCTGTATTCTGGGTGCTATATTTATTATTGTAATATTTTAGTATCATTTCAGTTCCACTCCTGTTTTGGCACGGTTGTCTTGTTCCTAGACAGGAAGGATTTTTGAAATATTGAAATCAGAGTACAAGTGGCCATTCATGCTTCTCAGGCTTTTTAGTGAGTAAAATAGACATGCTTAGAGTTTTCATTTTCTCTTCTATACGTGACAGATCAAGCATTACACTAAATGCTTTCTTACGGGGTCCACAACTCATTTATTTACTACTAAGGCATAGTTAATAAAATGTCAACAATTCTAATCATAGTTATCTTTAACAAATACCATAAATATTAAATTACATGATTAATACATCAGCATTTATTACCTGGTCTTTGCACTAGAAACATTTAAAGGTAAATGTCATTCCAAACCAGTGTGATTTTTAGTCTGTAGCCACAGTTCTGCATAAATGCCTCATAAAAAGAAATTAGACATTAGACAATTTCCTATGACTTGACGTCATTAAAATGGGGGGTTGTACATACAGTTTTTGCAGACTTCAGGATCTTTTCTACTGGTTTTCTTTCTATGCAGTTAAACCAAAGTTATCCAAGAAAAAAATGTCCTCAGTATGAAAAAAAATCCTTTCTCTTCCCTACTGAAATTTCCACACTTAATTTTTTTTCTTTTTGTACGTATGTATTGTTAAATACTTTTTGAAAATAGGTACGTACTTGTTGGGTCTTTCCATAAGACTAAATAGAACTATTGCATGGAAAAGCTATATACCATCTCCCGCAAAAGTAGACATTTTTTACTAAGAATTTTTTTCTATTTTACACTACTTCACATCTCTGATGTCACCAAAAGATTGTATTCCACAGCTGTTACTTAGCTACCATGAATTACTACTTTAAAAAAAAGACAAGGAAAACATTAAAAGATTTTTAATTAAGAGAATTCATGACAACATTTAGTTCCTCCAGCATTTAGTGCAACATCCTTTACTTTTTGTTTTAATAGCTTAATTGAGAGCTATAAAAAAATCCCAGTTAAGAATTTTAAACTCCTCAGTTGTTACATGAGAACATTAAAATACATTCCTAGCAAAAGATTTCCCACCATAAAACACTAAGCTCGGAGGCAAAAATAAAGACACCCCACACGAGAGCTAAATGCTACAGAGCTTGCATGGCTGAAGAAAGGGGTTTTTTCTGTTGGTCAGCTGTTGACAACACCTGCAAGGTACATGTTCTCATAAATCCCAAATTCTGAGTGAATGTAGAGGGGCAGGATCCAGTTCTAGGAAGAGGATTCTGTTAGAGGATTAGTATGTGATGGTATATTAATATATAACAAATAATATTCATTTATTATTATGAATGTTTCAACAGGCTAAGGAATATATCATAGAACAAGAAAGTCTGATTAAAAACTTCCCTGCAGACACTCACTATCAACTATTTTTCTATCAATCTGTTCTAGACCTTGAAAATACTTGGGTGTGTGCTTGTTTTTAAGGATTTCTATACCTGCACTTAATGCTTATAAACTCTAGACATGGGGACATTTCTGAAGACACAAAATGCACTTGCATATTCTTTGAAAGTGAATTTAGCTTCCCAGCTCAAATTTGGTCCCTGGATATAATTTTTCATTGAAGAGTCTAGAAGTTTGGCTTTGTTTGGTTTCTTAACAGATGTTGAACTCTCCATTATTTCAGCATTCCAGGTGAAGATAATGATGGACATACATGTATTTTCAAATGGTCCCTAATTTTCAGTATCCCAGCGAATAATCTCTGTTCTGAGATCAAGTGGTATCAGTCCTGATTTTAAGAATACATCAGTCTTAACAGCAGCAACAATAATGTTGTTGATCATTTTAAAAGCTATATTATTAATAAAGGGCAAACAAGAATACCCCACGAGCCTCAGTGCACATTTTGGTATCCAAGAGAACAGACCTAAATATCACTGTTAGTGTATGAGATCAAATACCTTGTCTGTTTAAACCATGTAGTTTAATCTGTCATAAAACCAGCAGAAAACTAACTCAACCTCAGAGAAATTTCAAACACTTATTTTTTAATGGGAAACTTAAGTGTATGAAGACATTTAAAAGAACAGTATACTTTTCTAATGCTACTGATTCCAAAAGTACTTTACAATGACAACTCTCAAGCTAGTTAAATTTTCTGATTTCTAAATAAGATATAAGATTAAGTGATTCAGTGGAAATAACCGATTTTCTACCCAAAGCCACACAAAAATTATTTGGTTATAAAACTTTAACAGATCCATTTGTGTACTAAATTATTTAAGCAAATGTAATGCTTCCAAACTGTATTGTTTTGCAAGGTTTCTCTTGGAACCTTTGTCATTTATCATACATGTACTTCTGTCTTTTTTCTACTCAGAAGCACAGCGTGAAAAAACTTCATTTCACATTGAAACATCACTATGTGGAACAGTGTGATGAAATGAGACACAGGAGGAGAGTTGGTGTTATATTCTGGTAAACAGTTGGTCTACAGGAATGATAGCATTTTATGCTGTGACTGATATATCAATTGTGAGTCCTAAAATATGACTGATCTGGAGGCAGGAGTTCTGCCTACGATAAACCGTATGCATGTGAAAGATTACAGGTAACATGCCTAAGCCTGCTGGGAGGTCACAACCTAAAGCTCATCTAGAAGTTAATATAACAGTGCGATAAATTCTGGTAAAATTATATCTCAAGTATACTTAAATATAATGTTACTCTGCTAAATAGAGCAATACTAACAACTAAGACCCTGAGCTTGTAGATAAGCCCCTGACCATTTACATGCTTTGTGTGAATGAGCAGTTCCAATAAAGATCTACATTAAAAGCAAGTGTCTAAATGTTTGCAGGTTCAGTACAGAGAACTCTGCAGAGCACAGAAGGAAAATCTGGCCCATGTACTGCATGGGATTTCAAGAGCTACATGGTATTATTGCATTAAGAAACACTGATCTGAAGTATTCAATACTTTTTAAAAGCTGAAGAGAAAATTGCTAAATATTATTTTAATAACCTGCTGGATGAAATGGGGAAGTGTGCTCAGGGTTATTTGAAAATATGAATTTACTCATTTTGGTCCACTGAAGTACATTAATAATTTCCCAGGGCATTGTTAACACAAAGCCTGTCCTTTCACACGATCCCACAGAAAACACTGGCACTTCTTCAAAAGCCAAGGGTCTTTTGAGTGGACCTGATTCAATTATGTGTTCAGGTCTTTAATAGAACAGGGAACAATTCATTGCCCTGAAGCATATAGCAGTAAGCATGACAAAAATCAAATCTTTAAACATCAACCATGCATTGAATTTTTTTTATATAAAAAGATTTTTGCATCTCTTGGGTTCGTTGTATGTGTGACAAACTGAAGATGAGTGGGGAGATAGATCTGACATCATAACCTACGCTTAAGTGTAGAAACGACATACCAGTGTTCAAGTCTAAAAAAAAATTGTAAAGGGGTGTTGTTTTTCATGTGTAAGATTTGAACTCATTCAAAGCTGCTCTGTTGCCTAATCTCATTTAGAGAAAAGTGTTTCTCGTTGTACACGAGCTGTGAAAAGATAGGTGGAAAGGAAGAGTGTTGATTAGAAGGGACATTTCTGAAACACTGTCAGTTGAAACTTCCCTGTCCGAAATTTACATCTTCTTCCATAACCAGCTATCTATTTGCCTACTGTGGCACTATTATAATCAGTGGAATCATTACTCTTGCCTTCAGTGAACAGAAGATCAATACCTAGAAGTGACCACAAGATTATCTCTTTCTCTCCTCAACAGTGATTTTAAAAACTTTTGAAATATATCACTGCTTCTTTAATCATTTTCACATATGCACTACTTTACTTCTCTCGAAATGAGGAAAAATCCTAATCATCCTTTATAATGGAAAATAAAACCTGATTTAATTTCTAGTGGTTATTGAAAATTATTCAAACTAGGTTAGGAACATTATTAGATATTTTTTAGAAATGCTTAAGATCAAGTGTTTTCTGTTTAATAACAACATTCTTTTGATTGTTAAAACAGTATTGGAGCAGCGCTGAAACATGTATAAGCCTTAACATAGTTTCATGTCACAGGAGATGTCACTACAAGGAGTCTGGCCACTGACAGCAGGAGTCTCAAAAATAAGAGTTTTAATTAAATGATTAATAACCAAGAAAAGTGAGAGGCAACACAAGAGAAAGAATGCTAGCTAAGTGCTGTGCCATATTAAGGACAGAGAAACACTCCCCAGAGCTCAATGCTTGGCGGTTTATGGACACGCACGCACTGTTTCAGCCTGTGCACACAGTGCTACACAGGCACCACTGATGGCAACCCACTTGAGCTGACAATGGACAACTGTCCTGAGTCATAGGGACATTAGCCACCTCTGTCTGACCCATGCAACAGCTCATACCACTGCTCAGCACAGGCAAAGCGGCCTCCTTCTCCCTAAACCTTCAAGATAGCTTGTGCCTTCGCTCTGTCCCAGTTTCTCCCTTGTTTATCCAGGCAGCTGAAACTGGCTGCGTTGCCTTCCCTTTGTTTTTTGTCCCCAAGCAAGTGCACATGGAAGAAAGAAATCACTTTGAATCCTGTTAATTGATTGATCCTTCTGTAAAGTAGGCAGCCAGAGTGAATCACCAATGAACCAAAACTCAGGCTAGCGATAGCCAGACAGAGCCACAGGTGAGTGGCCAATATCACTCAGAGCAACATACACAGGAAATACAGCATTATAAACAGCCATAAACTAATTTATTGTCTGTGAGTAATTCACTGGGGTTTTTTAGACGACAGGAGTGGCATAAGCCACAATTTAGCTGTCCCTGTAGTAACGGAAGTAAAGGAAAGCAAGTGAGGCAGGGACTTGGGCACATCCTCTAGTGCACCAACAGAGAAAAGCTGAACCATCTCTGCCCAATGTGAAGACAAATGACCTTTCCAAAAAGTCACATCCCAAGTGACGAAGGGCTGCCCGCTGTCCTTCTGCATTGGGGCAGGAGCAGCACAGGTACCAGGGCTATACACCACGAGAAGTCACCACAGTGAGATAAATCTCTGCTCCAGGGGGAGAGAAGCACCAATCAAATAGGTACTTCTACCGAAAGAGCAAGAAGCCTTGACACTCTCTGCATTTGCTATCCCTGTTTACATAGCAGAAGTCTAACACAGAGGACAAAGAGCCAGATAAATGTAGCAATAAGAATTAGCTTCCCATCTTGTAGACAAAAGCAGGAACAATATTAAATTTGCTCACACGCTCTCAATGCAGCACAACGGACAGTCTGTATTTTAGAAAATACTTCAGTTGTTTTCACAGCAGGACTGAAGTAACTAGAAGGGCTTGCCTTCAGCTCCAGTGTTAATACCCATGTTCATCAGCTAATTCTTTGCTTAAATGTGCAGAAACTATCTTTCATTGTACAGAGGGAATTTGCATACATAGAACTAAAGAGAGTGGTACAAAATGTTTATTATCCACCTCTTGCAAGCTGAGCTTTTCTTCCACTGGAACAAAATCCATCAGCCTTTAAATTTGCTTATATTTATGAAATGAAAAGTACTGTCTCTGACTGTCAGACTACATTTCCTTCTCATTTATTAGCATCTTAACAATCAAGTGTTCAGCATAGCAAATCAGAGTGACGCAGGCCAACTTCTACTTCTTCATGCAGAGTATGAAGTATTCTCACAGTACAGCCTTCCTGCAAATGTTTGTTCGTTGCCAAGTCTTGCACCACAGTACACTTTAATTAGGCCACAGAAAGCTGATGTCCTGCCTGCTTCCCAGGCGCACACATTTTCAAATAAATATTATGGGCCAAATCCTGCTCCCAGTGCATACAAAGCATTTGAAGCCAATTAAAAAAATTAGAATCATAGAATATCTTTTAATTAAACACTAATATACTGTTC
>NW_010110319.1:6951-14451 GCF_000699245.1 Pterocles gutturalis | reverse complement strand
ATTTTTGTAGATCAACTATTTATTACACAAGTATTTTTAGCAACTAAAACCTGGTTTGCAATGTGTTTCAGATGAAGTGTATTACAAAAAATTCACAGGAATTGTCAGATGATATTTTAGTTAAGAAATATTTGAGGAGGAGGAAAACCATTCCGTTCAGACCTTTAACAGATGTTCAAATACAGGGGTATGGTCTTGTACCAGGGAAGTCAACTGGATGTTTGCCACTGCCTTTAGTAAAAACTGCTTTTGAAAAACCTGAAGTCATTAAAAAATAGAGCTAATAATCCCAAAATAAACAGCACAGGAAGGAGCGAATGAAAATGTTCTTACTGGTCTGGTTCATTTTGGTGATGATGTGTGCACCAAGGTCAAAGCAGACAGAGGTGGAGAGTCTACTAGCAGGAAAAAAAAAAAAAAAAAGGAAAAAAGATTGCAACTCCTCAGGCACTACTGCTGCATTTAGATGCTTCTAAATAGGCCAAGTTATAAGCTTCAAATTTGACTGTTTTCTTTGCAGTATAGTGGGTCAGTTTCTAGATCATACACAAACAAGAATTTCAGCTTGTAATTTATATGATCCCAGCTACTTTATATATATATATAGTTCTGCATGTTTATGGCCCGTCATTCCTTTTCCACAACCAGGTTTTGTTTTCTTTCTAGCACTTAAGTTGTAGGTGTTGTCATATTTTTCTCATTTGTAGAAAGATTAAATACTTTATGTACACAAATACTACCTTAGCAGAAACAAATGTTTTGTTCTAAGATTAGGAATTTCATCATTCAAGAAAATGAATCTGTTTGTCTTCCTCTGCCAGTAAAAGCAAAAATGTAAGTCCCCTATAAGGCCAGGATTATTCGTATTGATATTTACAGTAATAAACCAGACAGCATGGCTCATGCACCAGACTGGGAAACAGACCAAATATCTAAATGCTGATGTCAGTAGAATCCCCAGGTTAAATATCGTAAATTTATTTCTATTATGTATTACAAAAGGCACCCTTCCTCATTAATTTTACTGAAGTCTCCAGATGGGAAACAAAATATTAATTTTGCTCAGCCTTAGGCATTGTTGACTGTTAAGGTACTCACTAAATCACTGATCTTATACACATTAATATTAGATTTCCACTATAAAAATTTAAGACCCATGGGTATAAGGTTCAGTTTGTCATAAGTATAATTAATTGTTTTCAGAAATGATTAATTTGTCAGAATGGCAAACATATATATTGGGCAGGCAAGACTCCTGAGCAAGCTAACCTACCTTAAAGTCATGGTAATACTCATGGAATTATGCAAATTAATTGAGTCTTTCAATGTTGCATAAAATGCTACTACTAGTACAATGCATGGAACATTAGGCTGTTCATCCAACAAAAAAGTTGCATTTTAAAGGCAGGCATCTTTACAAGAGAGTTCTTATGGCGAAGGTCCTTAGAAGTACAATCTATTTTTCTGCAAAGTGATAGACTTTCAACCATTACACAGAAGTTGGGGTTTTTTTTATTACAATTTTTAAAGCAACCCTCAAGAGAAGAAAAAACAGTAAAATTCTGCTGGCCCTGAGACAAAGGAACCTACAGGATTTGCACTCTGAACTGATGCTGGGGGGAAATGGTATATGTCCTAGCAATAAGTTTTACTAGTAAAACCTCATTTACAAGCCTGGGAACTCGTGATACACTACATTAAAATCCAAAAAGATTAACTTAATTATGCAAATTAAATTTACTGTTTATCTTATCTTCTAAATAGTAAAAGTCATTGCCAACATTGAAATAGCCAAATTATTCTAAACACATTTCTTTCCCTCCAAAGTGGACTACACATATATTTGAAATTCCTATGTAGTTAATAATTATCTAGAAATCCCATTCAAACAGAGTTATGCTCCTCACTGGCCAAAATTTTTATTTTTATGCCTACTAGTACTGCCTGGTTATCAATGAACTTAATACATCAATGCAGCAAATAAAAATATTCACATCAAATATAATCACCTTTAACATCCATAGATTATTTTGTCTGTGATTAAGTAGTCCTAATAAAATGTTACCTAACAAATCACTTGGAACTTCCTGGATATTCACCCTGCTAACTCTACTTCTTCACTCCTAAAAGCACTAGTTGTGAAATAAGATATATTCAAAATATATAAAAAGCTATTTAGAAGATAAAGAAAAGCTTCCCTCATGGCTGAAAATCTCTCTCCTAAATCCCATGGAGCCCCACAGAGCTGATTCTGATCTTCACCCATTTTATTCAAATGCCACCAACAGACTTTAGTGGTCATTTGTATTATACGTTGCTGTAAATACTATCAGAATTACAATGTACACCAAAACACAGGTAAACTAGGAGTGCAACATCCATTCTGGCACACTACAGAATAATGCAGAGCCATTAGACAAGTGAATCAATTATTATGGTTTGAGGCAACAACTTCTGGCCTTGGACTAATAGACAAGTATTAATTTCAATCTCTCCAGTGTCAATAGTCTTGCTATTAACACATATATCAAAGACACAGTTATTATGACAAACCTAATGGCCTTTTTTCCCCATGTCTAATCATATTTTAAATAGTTTTTTCTACTTCAAATTGGACTTTGTATTTGAAAATTTATTGCTTTAAATGTAGACATTCTTCATTGTTTTTTATTGATATGCTGTAAATCATTCAGGGGTTTTAAGCAACCTTATCCTAATTAATTTCATATTTGACATATTCAGTTAAGAATTAATAGTCAGGAATATTATGTTCTGTTCCATAAATCCAGATAAAGTTTTTCACTTTTTTTCCTCAAAAAAAGCCCCAACAAACCTGTTAGAATATCTTTATAAATAGTCAAAGAATAAGAAAATCTAGAAATTCCAATCCAGAAAGAAATTCAACTATTAAACCCACCACATATGCAGATATCATGTCAAGCTATAGCAATAGGGTCTATTGTGCTTTGAGTGCTGTCGTGTCATGCCCATTATCTCTAGCGGCAGTTGCTGTGCATGGAGAGGACACAGAGCGTTTCAACTGCCAACCCAGTTTTCAGCCCATGATACATAGGAATTCAGGGAGCCATGATACCAGAGGAGATGCATGGTCAACTCTGGAAACAGAGAACTGGCATTCCCAGGGGAGACAACATGGAGCAGAAGGGTTGAGGTCATAGCTCTGGATGAGGAGAACATGCAGTAGGAATACAGAGAGGGATAACAGGGCCATCCCTGGCATAAAGCCAGGAGACAACGGTCAGTGGTGGTACCCAAGCAAAACCATTTGGGGACCTCTACGTTTAGACCACACTTTGGTGTCAGAGTTTAACAGCACATACCAGCAAACATGAGGCAGCAGCCAGCTACCCCCACACCTATAGTTGAGAGGCTCCTCCTGTTTATCTAAAATATAAAATATGAAGTATGGTAGAACTAAGACATTCTAACCCAGAATCAATGCTTGCTCAGCTGGTAATTGCCACTGCCCAACCCTGAAAAGTTAGGGCAACCTTGTACCTCAGGATGTAACCAAAGGAACAAATGATTCCCTCTACCCAGTAAGCACCAGTGACATGGTGCTGAGCTGTCCAGGCACACATGCATTAAACCCTTCAGCTGCATGTCCTGCAATGCCAAGGCAGGCACAGAGGACTGTCTCCGTGACAGCCCAGCACCTCCCTGTGTGTTTCCAAAGGCTTGTCATAACGAGTCCCCCAGTCCCACAAAAACTACGATTTGCATGGGAATTAGCAGTGCCATGCCCTAACCATTTCTCTCGAAAAGGGCTACACTTTGTCCAGCTGAGGGGAGGATGGGGTCAGTTGCTTCATTTGAGCTGTCCATATCAGAAGGAGTGACTTGATAGCAAAAGTAGCGTGGTACCTGCTGTACCCTCTGATGCCCCGCTAATTGTGTAGATGACTTGCGAAAGTTATTTACCATACGACTGTGGCACAATGTCTCTCTGAATGGTTTTCCTTGTTATTATTACAGCACATTTGCTAGGAGCTTCTTTCAACTGTGACTTATTGCTCAGCTACAGAATATCCACAGTTGGACAGTAATCCTGCCCTAGGTCCATACAAGGTCCTGAGGCCACAGGACAGTCTTGTTCCGCCACAGCAGGGCGGTGATAGGATTTGATGGGGGGCAGACCCATGCACACTTTCAAACATTTCCTTCTGTTTGCATCCTGCACAGCAACAAATGAGAGGCATTGGGAGGAGAGGACAAGAGGATGGTCATCATGTTTGTGTCCACTCATCTCATTGTAGGGTAATTGTACATCTTCTTTCCACCTGAGAAGAGTGGTTTTCTTTTCCTTCCAGTGTCTTTCTTCCTACCACTTAATTGGACTGGGTTCTAGACCTGCATCTTAAGGTCCGAGACTTGCTCTCATTTACATGAAGGGAAGAAGGAACTGGGTCCCTAGGTAGCGTGTGTTTCTAATAAAATGTATATTATTATTTCCTTAATAGACCACAGTGTCTTAGAAGAGGTCCCATATCTGTATGTGAATTAAATATTTAGATACTCCGTTTGAAATCTATTTTTTCAGTGACCCGTCACGTAACTATTGTGTGCATTTTGGCAGGCTACCATGTTGCACATGTGCAGCAAATATGGCGAGCAACAAATCATTGTGATGTCCCAAAAAGCGTGTGTTAAACTTGCCCCATAGTCAGCACTCAAAATACAATATTTTGCTCATTTTACATTTCTTTTTTCTGTCTGAATACAAAAAGCAATCAGATCTCATTGGGGAGTTAATCACTTGTGAACATAGAGCAATGAAATTATCTAACACAAAGGGCCCTTTTTTTCAACCCTTAAAATCACCAGTGAGCCTTTACACATTTATTCACTGTTGAAAATGATTTTGTAATTATTTTGAAAGAGTCATTTTGGGAGGTATGTGAAATGACTTCAACAGAAATGCTCATATGAGAAAGCACTCCATGTAAAGATGACGTAATTGGACTCACAGTGTTTTTCATATTCAATTTCTGTGAAGCCACTCACTACCAACTACTTAGTTGCTATTACTTACAGTTTATGTGTTACATTTCATAACAGACATTTTTCACAGCTAGATCGATAAGGTGCGATATTGCAGAAGACAAAAATACTGTATGTTCAGAAGCTACAAAGACATGCTGCGGCCAGAGTTTATGTCCTTACTTGTCTAAAATTAATTTAAAGCACAAACCATGAGTCTACATCCCAGCAACGGCTTGTACCAATCAACCATTCTGGTTCATATCTGAAATTCATTTTTAAAGGCTCTAAGAAATACAGACACACATACTTCAGGCACATATTTTTCTTACATCCAAAAAGGGGGATAGGCAGTTGTAAAATCAGCTTTTATAAATAGATATCCATAAACACACATTCCAGAGATTAAATTTTCATTTTACTGCAGAGCTATAAATCATTGCCTCTTCCTAAGTGATAGGAGTGTAAAATATTTATTTCATATTAGTATACACCTATATACTAACATATATTGTGGGGTGAGTGCAACATGGAGTTCATAGGATGCTAAAGAGTTTATAGGGCATCCTAATATTAACATAATTTATCAGTGTTTGAAGGCCTCAGTGTTCCATCCTTAAACTTTGCAGTTTGTGGATGATCAGCATGGGCAAGCATCAGCAAATAAAGATAATAAAGACAATGCGGGATTAGTGGTATGCTGCAGAAAGAGAACCTTTCTGGCACCACATGCTGAGATGATGCCAACATTATGGTAAGAAAGCGGTCTCTTTGATTGCTCTAACACCACTATATTTCTGAAATGGTTGCTTTTGTTACCATCAAAATCAGAAGAGGCAACTTAAGACTTCATTTGTTTTGTAACCTACAAAAAGGACTTCTCAACAGCATAAATACTGCAAGTTTTTTATTATTGTTCCAGAACGTTTTGCTTTCTACTGTGAAGCCTACACAATTTGACTGCTTTCTCAGAGTCCTAGTTTGGAGTGACTTAATGCACCAATATAGGTATCTTTATACTATCAAATTTAAAAGGCTAAATAAAAAATGCATCATGCTTATGTCACCACTTTGTACCTTTTATATAATTTTAAAATCTTACTGCTTTTTTTTGTATTTTTGACATAAAATTGTAATTGACATAAAATTAAAATGTTTACCTTAGTTTAGATGGTTTAAATGTAAACTATTAAGTATTTTATAAATTAGTTTTTAAAAAATGTTCTCTCAAATCTATCTACACTAAGGATCACTGTTCAAAGTTATCTCAACCATTCAAAAAAAGCACTCATTGTTTGACCTTTAAACTTTCTTATGTATTAAGTTAAAAAAAAAAAAAATCCTCCAGTAAATTAAATTGCTTTTTTGGGGGGGAAAAAACCCCACAAACTAAATAAACTAATTGTTAAACAAAGCCAGGTATTACAATAATAATAACCTGCATGGGACTATGTAAAGAATGAGACCTAAACCTCAGATGACTTAATATTATCCTCTTACATATAAAACACTAAGATGATACTCTAAAAGTAAAAATTCAAGATCCAGAAACAGCCATTTTACTTGATGAATAAAATTTTCTCTATATGAACTCAAAAACTTCTATCTGTTGGAAACTGGACTGTCAATTCCATTCCTAGCTGTTTCTTGGGTCAGGAAGATTTTGAAAACACAGAATACATTCCACAAGGCTGGTAATTTCTTATGTTTGTGCAAAATTTAAGTCTGCCATCAGGATGTGCCAGGCTCAGATGCTAAAGCGAACAATTTTTTTCTTTCTTTTCAAGTAGTCATCAATCCTCACACACATATAAAATTATCAAGATTTCACTTGGCTACATATTCTTGAGCTTTACTGGACATGGACATGTTAAGAAAATAAAGTGTTTATGGTATTTTCACTTCACCATCAGCAACAGCGCCATTATGGCTATTTAAAAAGTTGCTGCTCTGCAGTTACTATGGCACATGGGACTGAAATTTCCATTACAATGCACCAAGTCTGCCTCAGGTCCTGGAGACTGTGGGTATTATTTTTTTAAATGTTAATTTTTATTTTATTTTTACTTTATATGTAGAAATCTGACAGCACTTAAATTTTAATCATTCAGGAGCTTAATCCAGGGTTTCTTTCAAAGCTTAAAATTCCCTGTAAAGCCAAATTCCTTGATGTGCAAGAAATGCAGAATCAAACCCTAGGCTTTGTTTTATCAGCCAAAAAACAAAGTTCTCCTGATTTAAAGTACTGCACAGAACATTGCTAAGATAAGGATTTAGTTTCCTAAGCCAGGCCCTGATCCTTTAATGAGCCATGGGTAGGCTCACACACACACGCACTGCCAGAGTCACACTGGCTCCACTTGCAGTAAACTCCAGTATCGGCCAGGTTTCCCTATTTCCCTTAGACTTCAACAGGACAGAAGACCATCTTTTATGCTGTAATTTCATTATATTTTCAGACCCCCAATAAGCATTTATTCCACACCCTCTGAATTCAGC
>NW_010110319.1:0-6938 GCF_000699245.1 Pterocles gutturalis | reverse complement strand
ATTACGAGAAACAGTCTCTTTGCTTTTGATTTATATTAATTTAACAAAGAAAATTTTAAAATTTGTTTTTGTTTTATAATAGAGACATCAACATCATCATAACTCCAAAATAGCTCATCATCAAATGATGATGTATTCACCTGAAGAGGAACAACTTTATTCTACTGATTGCCACTACTGCAATATTAAGCAAATTCTCTAAACAATAGGATATTCTGGGATTATGCTTTCCCCACCCTTTTTCCAACATTCACTTGTCCTCACTAGGAGTCTTTTCACCACAACATTTTCATTCAAATCAATATACTTTTAAAAAAGTATTAATTTCAAGAAAACATCATTTTGATAGAAATGTTATTCCAAAAATCCCATTTACCTTAGAAATTAAAAAATAATCTAATTGCTTTATTAACAAAAGTACTTCCAGTGCTGTATTTTAGGAAATCTAAAACCTCTGAGCTGTTTAGTTATATTTTTTACACGTCCTTGCCATGATGCCAGTGTGACAACTCAAAAATAAGATATATAACACTAAGATTTTTCCTGTAAAATATTTACATGAAAGATTATATGTTTTAAAGCTTGAGCAACCATCCTGCATTCACCATGCTGTAAAACAGTCATAAAATACAAAAATACTAGAGATATGGCAAGATTTTTATTTAAAAAATAAACAATCCCTCTGTATTTCCCACAAATACTATAAAACACTGTAAAAGAAATACTAAGAAATAAAATTATGTTTGTAAAGTATTCCGCAATTTAATATTTTGACAGTCCAACTCTCTACTTTTTTCCTTGAAAAGAAAATAGTGTTTGTTATAGAAAATAAGACTCATTTAGTAGCATTGCACATAGCAGAAATCACAAATTATTTACAAGCAGATCATTTTATGGATCTCCCATTGTTCTGGCAATACAATGTGATGATCCTCACTACTTCATTTCATTAATTCATCGCTTTATGGAAACCCATTTGGCTACAAACAAAGCATCTACCCACTGTGGCGTGTTTAATTTTGACAACTTTCCTAATCTAATACATGGAAACATTGGAAAGAAAATATCCTTGAGCTTTAAAATGGCTCTTAAATGCACAGAAGTGAAATTCATGCTTACTTGCGGTTCACCGAGGAACAAATCCCAGGCCGAGCACATTTGTGCATGGCCAATAGCCAGCATTATTCCCGCAGAGCTCAGAGCTCTCCCTGTGCGTTTATGGACCCACCAAGGTACGGGACCACCTGTGGCACCAGCACCTGCACCAGCCAGAGGACACCCAGACACAGCACCGGGTTGGGGACAAAGCTACGTAAAGACCTCTCACAGGTCAGCCAGGACCATCTTTGATATTTCAGCAATAACTGCTGGGAGGATGGTCCTCTGTTACAGAACAGAGGGATGTTCAGCCACCAAACAGTGAGACAAAACTCTTTATAACTGGGATGGGGCCCTGAACCCAAGGACTTCCCCACTTTTCCCCATGCCAGACACATCCAGACAGCGTCAAAATGCGTCTGATAGCCTACAACAGCACCTGAGTTCACCACATTCGTCTCACTTTGGGAAGTGAAGGGGACAGCTGTGTTACATATGTAGTAATAATTGGCAGATACTGAGCCTTTGTAATGGCCTCCGCAGGACTCACTGTTTTTGTTTACAGCCAGTATGCTTCACCACCCTGTTTTCAAAATACTTCATTACCCCTGCTAGCTCTGAGTCTAGCCGTTGTTAGGTGCATGTGACTGTTGCCCAAATCTACCAGCACAGAGCTCTGAGCGCATAAATGTCACAATTTATAGAGTCAGGCAGCCCTCGCATGCTTTCCTCAGTCCCGTTGCATTTGCTGGGGGGATGCATGGCTCATTAACACTCTGATTAATAAAGCTCATTTATACCTTTAAAGAGATCAAAAGAAGACCTGTCTGAGGGATTTGGGTAGAAGTTCTCACACGCTTTATAAATGCAGGCCAGTAAGCTGTAAGCAGGTCACACCACGTCCCCTTCAAGAACTACAGTCCTGACAGCCACATGAAACAGCTCATCAACACTTCCAGTTCAAATCAAACCCATGCTCACAGGAACTGTGCACATGTACCATCACCCTAACGTACGCCAAAGTGACATACAGTGACTGTGCTAGCGAACAGCAAAGCCTCAGGTAGCTGGATGCTGACCCACTTACACTGATTTTTTTTTTTTCCCTGACTGACACCGGGAAATTGCATCCCAAGTTAGAAGGACAAGAGGGGCCTGGCAAGACTGGACCCCTGCCGCAGCCCACGGCAGTGTGCAAGGATGCAGCAGGAGCCAGGGAGAGCAGGGTGGAGCTGACCTTCTCAGCTCCCCTCACCCCACTAATGAATGCAGAGTGAGAAAGGGTGGCCTGATCCGTGCTTCCTACTCCCATCACACTAGAGAGTGTGCCAGGCTAGATATTCACATCTACCATGTCTGAAGAAGTGAGAAAACACATCCTCTACTTTGTTTTGGTTTTAGACAAAAATGCGGGGTTTAGCTCTAAAACGATACGGCAAAAGAACAGCATTCTGTACCAGCATCTGCACCGTGCACACTTAATACCTCCTACAGATAACAACACGGCTTCATTGATTGCTCCCAAGTCGTCCAGGCGCTGGGACAGACAACACACAGCTCTCCACAAATGTGTATGGTATGAACCAGTGCTTGCCTGTATCCAACTTAGTGCCTTATTGCACTGGTTTGGCAATCCAAATGGTTGCTCCAAGACTCTTTGGAGCCTTTGTGAAGGGACCACACTCCTCCACCCAGAGAGGAGCCGCAGCAGCAGCAGCCAGCTGTCCGGCCAGGTGGCTGAACGCCTGCCAGGGGTGGCTCGTCTCCAGCACTTCAGCCCCTGCAAGCTTTGTAGCAGGAAGTAGCTGACAGATCATCAGGGATAATGCTTTTTGCCTATTAGATAACTGAAGCACAATTTGAGGACAGTTACAAAGAAAAAATTCAAAAAAAAAAGTAAATAAAAATATAATCCTTGCTAAACTTAATGAGAAGAAAGCCACAGGATAGCTACCTCTGTGGCTTTTACGTGCAAATGATAACACTGTGACATATGACACATTGGTGACATGGCCACTACATCACATACCAGTTTGATCTGGGCCTGCTCCGTGCAGCCTGCCATTTCATTCCTGCAGCTGACATGCTTTGCAGTTTTCCCCCATCCTACATCAGGTACAAGAATATTTTCAAAATCCTCAAAACATTTTGACTTGTAACAGTACATCATTAAATTATTCAGTAGGTCTTCTCCTTTCCTTTCATTTTTGAGAGATTCTTAATTCAGGGACTAGACTGTTACCAACAGTAAAAGGAACAAGGTGTTTTCATAGATGTGTCTGAGGGAAGAAGACAGTTTACGTATTTGGTAATAGAAAAAAAAATTTGTGGTAAAAAGAAAATCCTTGACTTTTAGAGACTAATCCTTTAAAGATTATGAGGCTGGAAAAGCCCATTATGATCTTTTAACCTGAGTTTATAAATAATATTGACATAAACTTTCATTCAGCAATTACTACACAAAGGTTGCAACACTAAGGGTACCAAAACCTACCCTTTAGAAAGTCTTCCAGACTTGCTGTAGAAGTGCCGAGTGATAGAGAATTCACTGCAACTCTGAATATGTTGTTCAAGTGGATGAATAGTTTCACTGTCAAACACATGCACCTGATTTCTAGTATTAAACTGTCCAGCTTCAGTGTCCACTCCATCTCACAAAACATACTGTGCTTGTGTGCCCTGCTGCTCAGTTTAAGAGTTGTCTGTAAACCCCTCACGGCTCTTTATGATGTGTCTGGCATAATGGGATCAACATGCTACTACTACTATCACCATCTACTACCACATTAATCTTCTTAACCAGAGCATTCAGGTATTTATCCACCACAACCCCTAAATCCTTTTCATAGTCATTGTTTTCAGTTAATTTTTTCCGTCCAGTACGTGTGACTTATGTGTTTGCAGATACCACAGCTGAGAAAAAAAAAATCCTACTACAAATATATTACAAACTAACTTGTAAGATTGCCACTGAGATCAATCACTTTTCTCCTCAAATAGAACAGGGATTGGGGAGCTCTCTACTCTTCCACATGTAAGGTCTGGCTTATTGCCCAGTTTCACCTTGATCCAGAGTCATATTTTGAGAGGAGTAAAAGTGAACATGCATATTTCTGACAAGATGTGAAATTAACCTTTCACATTTCCTCAAGTAGCAAAGGGAAGATCCAATTCTTTTGCTATAAAGGCCTCTCACATTCCCATGCCTTACTGAACATGAATATATTATTCTGTCCCCTAAAATATAATGTAGAAAGGTAGAAAGATCTTATGTCAGTGTTGCAATGGCCAGACCTTGAGATTACTTGAGGTTTCCATGTGCTTCACATTCTCGAGGGTGTTTAACAGAGGGCTAGTGAAGGGTAGATTGGAGGGGAGAAAAATCTTCATCCCAGCGGACCTACCTATCTCTGCTGGAAGATTTTGATGGCTTATGTTTAAGAAACACCACTCAGTAGGCAAGCCAGAGAGGAAAGCACACATGAAGTTAGAACATCACCATGCCCACCAGCGTATACACTGGCTGTGGACAGAGGACTCCAGAGTTTACATTGGTTTGAATTTTGCATCAGATGTCCCCTGGCTTTCAGTGGTATTCCTTCTTATAGCAAGAGAAGAGCTGCTGTGGCAGCACTTCCCACGCTCACTTATGGGTGGAAGAAAGCCCCAAAGTGCTGGGGGGGTTTTTTGTCACTTATAAACACCCTACCGCTAGTATCCAAAAGAAGCAAAAACACATATAATCAGAAACCCAGAAAAAATGTCACACATTTGCTACAAAATATAATGCGCTGGAAATCCCTAAGTATTACTATGGTTACTAATCCATACATAACTAATGTTTCCTGCCTTTTCTTACTTTGTGGGTTTGTCTGTTGTACTTTATTCATGAGAAGAGTTCAATAACAAATTCTCCTTAATTTATTGCTACTAATGATGTAGGCAATTTTTGGTCCCAAAGCTGCTGCCTTATTGCAGGCAAAACACTCAGTGAAGCAGGCAGAAGTTTCACCTAAGTAAGGACAGCAGGATTAGGCCCGCCTTATTATACAGTTATTTATTACACAATGATAATTAACACAAGGTAGACAAGCTCATTTGTTTGGCAACAACAACTGTGGTTGAAACATACTGTTAAAAAGTGCTGAGCATAAATAGTAGGAAAAAATGCTTATACAACAATAAGAAAATGTATGATTGTGTATTCTATCACAGCTTAAAAACTGCAGGTTAAGCAAATTACCACTGACATCGCGTATTCATAATTCTGTCGATCACCTAAATGAATGATCAGGTATGAACCTTTCAATTCTAGCCACGTTTCTTTCTAAATACCTCACTATTTAGCAGCCTAAAGGGAGCCAACACATCAGTAGTGCCTTCTATGCACTGTCGAGTCCCAGCTTGAGCACACCAAACTCTGAGGCCTTTTGAAATCTTTAAAGACAATCATACATAAGACAGCTTCTATATTGCAAGGCTGGCTAGCAATAATGCAGCACAAAACAATATTTCAAGCTTTCTGATATACATGTGTCACCTCTATGTGACAAATAGCTTGTATTAATTAGGCACTAGACTTGGTGAGATTGCTGTTATTAACCGAGAGAAGATGGGTTGAATTTAATTGTGTGTGACATCAAAGTCAAGTGACTGATATTTCAAGCATCATTTAAAATGTTTGATATTGGAGTCATTGTATTCACATAAAGACTGTCTAAAAATATAAAGGAGAATGATGAGAGAGGAACTGAAACGCATTCATACAATCCATCTTATGGAGTGAATTTGATGTAATTTTGCTTGTATTTTTGACCTAGTGTTGACAATATTTATTTATTTAGTTGTATAAAAATTATTACTTTGAAGAACAGTTTATTTTTCTCAGTACTAATTTTGGAGACAGCTGGGATGGTTTGTATTGGTTCCAGCATCAATGTTCTCAGAAATGTGGACATAAGGGAGGGGGGAAACATAAAAGATAAGCTTGCACTGGGATTTGCTTTATAGCCATTAATGAACACTGGAAAATGTTTACCTAAGAAAAGCAGACTGCACATTGTTTAGACAAACTTCCGTAACAGCTTGAAAAAAGAAAGGGGAAAAGAAAAAGAAGCTATATTTAAATGCATATGAAATAATATATTTAAGGAGTAAGAACTCACTATTGTACTAAGCACTGTACAAATGGTAATTATGTCACACTCATCAGGATGTGAGGAATTTTTTGCCAAAATCACCTTCAGTTTGACGGGGCAGAATCATATCTGTGATGTAGCATGATAACGTACATGGTGTTTTGCTAAAAAGTGGGTCAATAAACAATTGTCCCAGAGGATACTTGTCTATAATGCTTCTGCATTGTACCTTTTCCTTTCAGATCTTTCTTTAAAAATAAATAAAATAAACTACTTGCTTATTCCACACTTACCATAAAGCATACAGAACAGTCCAACTGAAATCAGCTTAATTAAACCATAATGCATTGCAAACAAACATGTATCCCCTAGGTATTCTCAACTAGAGAAATCTGAAGTGCACAACAGCCAAAAGTAAATATTAACATTTTCACAAACCAGAAGGACAATCTTCCAGTTAGTACAACCTCCCTGCTGCCGTACTGGTGCCCCAAACCCATACACTGTGGGGCAAGGGGGAACAGTCAGGCTCCCTGGAGGTGCCTTTCCCCTCACTGCAGCCCAGGAACCAGTGAGGAGCCCAGAATATAAAATGAAATATAGAAAATACATATATATTCATATGTATAGGATGCATATATATTTATGTAAATATAATTTTATACATTGTGTACACTATATTATTTTATATATATATATATA
>NW_010110318.1:306-11830 GCF_000699245.1 Pterocles gutturalis | reverse complement strand
TCCCCGCTGCAACCCGCGCCCGCCGCGGGGGCTGGTGCAGAGCTGCTGCCCCGGGCGAGGCGAACATGCTTGGGGTTCGGGGGGGTCCCGGCCCAGCTGGGGGGGAGTCGGGCTGGTTCCCCCGCACCTGCCGGGTTCCTGCTGCCCTTGGCCGAGTGCGGGTCTTGGGGTGCTCACTCTTGCTGGTGGTGGAGAGTGGGAACCACAGCAATGCAGAAAATCCAGTGTCCAAGCAGCTATAAACACACATGCAGCTGATTTTGATTCCCCCGCATATACCGGGAAGCGGGTACTGCCGTGATTTCAGAGAACGTCACTGGAGGCAGGGGCTGGAGAGGTACAAGAACACTGGCAAGAGAGAAGTGCCAGAGCTAGGAGGGGGGAAGAAGAGGGAAACTTTGAAAGGAGCTGCTTCAAAACTGTGTTGCTGAGACAGCTAGGAGGCCAGCTGAAAAATGATGCTAACTTTGCTTAAAAAGACATCTAAGTTTGCTTTATTGCTGCATTATAACACATTTCTGTGACTAGAGCTCTGCTGAAATAATGGTGCTTGAAGTGCAAAGCTACAAAGTAAGCTAAAAGTAAGTCTAAGCCGGTACTTCAAGTAGCATCCGAAGGCAAAACCCTGGGAAAGGCAAGGCTGGGAGAACTAGAGACAGAAGGAAAAGCACATCATGGGATAGGACTGGCAGAAAGCAAATGGCATGTCACCACCATCAGCGGCAAAACACAACACAGAGACCCCTGTTTCAACAGCTCCACATTGTATTTCTCCACATGATCATTCAAATGGTCTCAAGAACAGTCTTCAACTGTACCACCTGTGAAAAGCACAGAACGCAGAAGTATTAAAGAAAGACTATGTGGGGGTTGTTTGGTTCCTGTAAAGGTAACTATCACAAGATTAGAAGGGAGCTTAATCTTACAAAGTATGAAAAAGGTCACTTGATAGAAATGGCTCATTATGGTGGCTTTTTATTTTTTTCCCCTCCATGCTTTGCTGCCTGTTACTTTTTTTCCCCCCAATGAACTTTAAGAGCTTTAAGGAACAAGTTTAACACTGGAAAGCAGAAGCTAATTTGATCACAAGGATTTAGGTCAACTTCAGTTCAAGACCTAACCATGTCTCATTCTAAGTAAGTGGCTGGTTTCCCTACCGGTTTAATGGAGGGCCATAGTTCAAGACCTAACCATGTCTCATTCTAACTAAGTGGCTGGTTTCCCTAACGGTTTAATGGAGGGCCACGTTCTCATAACCACACATACAGCAATCAACAGGGTTTTTCAGATAAATTTGCTACTCTACTGATCCTTCATATTATAAGTATAGAAGCAAGTTTCCTCTTTGAGCACAAAAAAGATCAGCAGAACATTGCTGCAGTAGAGAACAAAGCAGGTCAGTGAGGTAACGGTCACTGTGAAACAGAAGGAAATGTTCTAGGTCAGCAGCACTATGATTTATTTTCTTGAAGGGGTTTCAGAAAATGCCATCATTTATGATGTGGTTAAAAGATGACACCTCTCCTTCTTCTAATGTGTCATCACTTCGGCATAGACTAGCCAAAGTTTAATGCTATTACAATTTTAGGGCTTCCTCAGTGCAATAACAGGATTAGCAGTGAAGGATACAAGGTGTTCTCCCTAGCTGTGCAGTATCATAGCCAAGCAAAAAAGCTCTATGTTAAGCATACAAAATCTTGTAGCGCAAGCAAAGCACATGGATCTTGAAGCCTGAATTGTTTCAGCCACATAAGGTTTGGTAATTTTAGTAATAAAATATAAGCCCACACATCAAGTAGTAAGAGAAGATGGGCTTTGATGCGCTATTAAAATCAGAAGATTGGAGCAAAGGTTAAAGAGAACAGGAAGTACGAAGAAATGCAAAAATAGAAAGAAACTGTTCTGTGATGCTGCATACATTAGCGCTGGTCAGGGCTATCTGGAACCACATCTGAGAAAGCTGTAACAGTTCTCAATACTCCTCCTATTAAAACTGTAAATGAAGTTAAAGTATTTATGCTGGAATCTTGGGTTTTAAAAAAAAAAAAAAAAAACACAAAAAAAAACCAACACAACAGATCTCTTTCTGGACTTCTTTCCCCTCTAAATTGTGTTACGATTCCACACCACTAATATAATGACTAAAATGACCTACAACTTAATTCTTAGACCAAAGCAAGTGTCAATATTCTTTGGGCATCCTGATGACACAGGGGTATTTTGAATTCTGCAGCACCCATCATGCACCAAGTATAACATGAAGGAAGCCAGGAATAAAGAAAGCTAGGAAATTGCTGCATTGAAATATGTGGCATGAAACATTCATTTGTTTTTCCCCTATTCTATCTGGAAAACGAGGGAAGGAGGATCTAAATTGTTTCATTCATAGCAAATGAAATCAATAATGCTTTTAGCTCCGAGTACATAAGGAGTTCAGCATAGTACTGCACCCCTTTCATATCCAACTCCTTCCGGAGTTCAACAGGAACAAATCCCAAGTGTAAAAGAAATGCTGGAGCAGGCCCAGTAGAGCCATAAAGGTTTGCGTTGTGGTTTTTTTTTTTTTTAAGTAAATACATATATATACACATATATTGGGGCTCTGAAAAGGATGGGAAAGCAACAGTGTTTTAATGCTTCTTAGTGAACTGCACTGGGTGTCAAAGCAGCTTGAGTAGGAGACTCTTCTTTCTTGGGAGAAAAAGATGAAAAAAACAAGCCATTTCACTAATTAAAGCTGTTCTTCCACGCTTCACCTTCTGACATTTGAGCAGTCCACTCTCCCTCAGTCACAGCTCACTTACCACAGGCAGCACTGAACATGGCCTTGAGCTCTAGAGGCAGGGCTTTTGAGGCTGATAACTTGTGACTCAGCTCAGTAACAAATTAAAAAACACGCATCCAACAAAACCACACAAACAAAAAAAACCAAACTAACAAGTCTGGTTTTACCCAAAGATGCATTTCAAGGAGGACACTCATACCCGCTGACTTTAGAATGTCTTTTTCACCATGGAGTTAGAGTTTCTTACATTTCTTCACCATAACTAACAAAGAAGTGGCCAAAACAACCTGTCACCAACTGGCAGAATGAGAAGCAGTTTTCTCCTGCTAGAGAATTCTTTGAGGGTTTCACAATAAAACACATTTTCTTCTGCATAGTAACAGACTACTAAAGCAAAGCAAAATAGTTCTCTCCAGCACTAACCCCTTCAGAAATAAACTAACAAAGGCCAACTCTGAGAAGAGCCCATCATGTAATGTCTCCTGAACCACTAAATGGACAATTTTCACCTTCCTGGCAGACCGAGCCACAGACTGCAAGCAGCACTTGCCAAACACACATTAGCTGATGTCTACATAGCAACTTTGAATTACCGTAGATCAGAGCCTTGGGTATTTCAAAGCCAAGTTTGTTGGTCTGGGTTTTTTTAAGCTCCATTCTTCATGACAGTTATTTCACGAAGATATCAGCCACAGTGAGCCTGAAGATCCCTCTTAAAAGGAACTGCTGCTAAAGGGATCAATCAGAAGCTTTAACTGAGAAGCAGATCCATGTTCTTCGCAGGGGAATCTCCACCTGTAGAAAGCTCAAGATGCCACCTACCCACCCATTCGGGTCCTGGCCCACTCATGAAAAATATTATCTGTTTCCTGGTGCCAGTTCTGCCTCTGCCTCTACCTTACCTATCCATCACCAACCCCAAACCAAATCCTACAGAGTCACTTTCATCAGGTAATGGGAAAAGCAAAGAAAAAGCTTGGCACTTGACTTCCTCTTCCAGTACCTGGTGGTTTTGAAGAGAGAAGAATCAGGAAACATAATATGGCCGAATTAACCAGTGAAGGATGCTAGACACTCACTTTTTGGTTCAAAGGGTAACTTGAAAGAATTATTCCATTTTTCTTCACTATTGTCTTCCCTTTCCACCCTTTTCTCCCCCCCAAGCCTTACTGGCAAAGGAATTTAACTTAATTTACAGCATAGGCAAAAGGAAGTTCTCTGGTATTTGTTAATTTCTAGCATTATGTCTTTCTAATTAAATTTCTGTGCATCTCTGTTTAGTATTTGGGATGTAATTGAAGGAGATGGTTCCTATAGTTCAGCCACCAGCATGAGCCACCCTAAAGATTTTCCAAAGCTCACGACAGGAACAAGCAGCTTGCAAACAACTAACAATTCCTGGGGGAGCCAGTATCACACAGCAGGTAGCTTCCATCAACCTGCCCAGAGATGACTACATTGTAATCCTTACAGACACAAATCCACATAGACCAGATGTATTCTATGATACCCAGTAAAACTCAGATTCTGATTTTTTTCCAAGAAAAGCTATAGTCTGTTGTTGCATCATGTGGAAATCAGAGCTACAGTGCTCTAGCAAATAACAGAATTTGCTATGAAGTAGAGAGTTGGAAAAAATAACATTTCAGCTAATTTAGTACAACTTTCCTCAGGCTTTCACCTACCCCAAAGGGCTGTTCACTATCTTTTGGGATTAAACTCACCACAGGAGCCTTTGGAGCATGCCAAGTGCAACTTGCCCTTGCAGGTAGACCTTAGCAAAACCAAACTGCCAGAATTTATTTTCCACTGCACCTAAGGAATGTTTGGGGAAAAGCATTTTGAAGAAAATTAGATCCCGAAGCCCAAGAGTAAGATGCTTGCAGGAGGTGGTGTGAAGGGAGAGGATTTTATAGCGTCTTTATTTCCATTTGAAAAAGTTCTCAGTATTGAGGTACACCCCCTCAGTCTACAGATTAATCTGTACTTTTAAACACAAGCTTCTTGTTAAACAACAGATTAAAAAAACCCCCACCTCCTCTGCACATTATATATTTTAATGGAACTGTCCTTGATGTGCAATATGAAGGCAAACTTGTTTCCTGTCAGCCTGACTCACTCTAATGGACTTTCAAGCTGCAGTTTTTCCACTCCTCTTAATGACTTGTTGCAACGGAGATGAGTGCTCTGCATACAGCAATGCCATCTTCTGGCACAGTTCCTGTGAGAAAGGGAACTTGCTGAATACCACCAAAAGAAAGCTCCTGTTTTGTGAAAACAGAAACTCAGACTGCACAATAAATCTCAGATTTTCCCCTTTCCATTGTATGTACTGTTGTGCTCTAATTGTTCAAGGGACTGAAATAAAGCAGGGAGAAGGCACACAGTGTGCTATAGGAGCAAACTCATTCAAGTGTCTCTTAAAGGCACGCCAAGTACACCACCAAGAGCAAAGGTTGCACAGACTCGGAAGGTAAAGCACTGTGGCAGAAGACATGGATGTGTTCAAAGCCCATCAATGCAGGAAACTGTCAGGAAGGGCAAGTAGTCAAACAGAGTATCCCTTTGCGTATCCCTGGGAAAATGCTTTTGGTATCAGCAAACACTTCACACATTGATTTGTTTTACTTTTGTATTCCCAGCCAGAAAATCTATATTAAGTAACAGCAATGATTGAAAACACGTGGTATTTACATTAAGGAAATAAGGGCCAGCAATTCACAACTTCCGCACAATTCTGACTTTCTCCATCTGTCATTTGGAGGTATAGTAGGATGGACTTAAGATAAAAATTTCCCATTAAATTTAACACCTATGCTCTTTTTTCTCCAAAATTTGCAAGGTTCATGCTACAGTATGTATTGAGAGTACAGATTTTAAAGACTGAACAAGAAAGTCAGATCTTAAATAGTTCTACTCCAAAATAATACTTGAGGAGAAAACGACACTGTGGGCTTCTTATTTACTGTATCACTTCCACAGTTACTTTAGAAAAGAGTTTGGATGCTTTTACAGATGCAGCAAAATAGTCACCTGCCTGACCATGATACCAGCATAGCAAAAGGTAATACTTTCCAAATAGGAGTAGATTATTTCTGCAAAATGTAAGCACATTGACATCTTCTAAATGCCTCGATCTTCCAATTTGGGCTTCCCATGCTGATGCTCACAACATTCAGGTTTGTTTTAATATCAGTTCGAAAGAATGACCATTTTGACAAACTGGGCTGTTTGAATATATCAGCATCTTGGCCTGGCATGGCTAATAAGGCTGTGTCCTAACAGAAAGGACCTCACAATCTGACTGATAAAGCATTAAAAGGAAATGAGAGGAAGAAATACACAGTTTTGCAGACACTGAAATTACTCTGGGAGCTGCCTGAATCAATTGAATTACATTTGAGTTGCAATATGAGTTAATCTCTCAAGTCTTAAGAGAATCCATACAGGAAAAACACTGTCTGAAATAAATTCTTAGGTGTCTAATAAAGAGAAAACTCCAAGTAAACCATTTCCCACAGTAAGTGTGTCTGGAGACTCGTGTTCCCATAGATTCCCACTAGACTAAGGCCAAGAGTTACAGATATGCTCCATTCTCTCAGCAATTCTTGCTAGTTGATAATAATTCCCTTTCAGAAATGCTATATTTAATCTTTCATGGTATCGAATATTTCAAGACAAACGTGCTTTGATCAGATTCTCTGCTCATATTCTGACTGAAAGCGGGGAAGCATGTATGGAGGCACAGCCTACAGTTAAGTGCATTTTTCAAAAATTCTGATAAACTACGTAAGAACCAGCCTATAAAAACCAGCCAGACAGGCATTTCCAAGAAAGCAAGATAATTACTGGAAGTATCTTCAGTTAAATAAAGTTTGTCCGTTGGACACATTTACATAACAACCACTAACTCTGTCCTAACATATGTGGTAAACAGAACAAATGGACAACCCCAGCCATTCAAAGTAATGAAGCTGAGTGGCTGACATAATTTTAAGGCTCATTCAGACAAGCATTTTGTTTGTTTCTTCCTCTGTGGGGGAGATCGGTCATTCAAAATAATATTGCTTGGAACTTACCACTCAAATTCTCAATCACTGTCTTATTTTATTTTTTAAGGCTATTTGAACTTGCAAGTTTTGCAATAATCAAATAGCACAGTTATGTCTAGCAAATACACAAAATCTGTAAAATAAGCAATGCTCCAACAGCGCAACTGATATAAAATGGTGCTACTGACCTTTTGGAAGCTGTATATTTAGTTTTCCTGTAATTTTATTAAATTACTAGCTTGAAACTACCCCTGTATCTCAGCAATTTAGGAATTAATGCATACAATACCAGGATAAAAAGCAATCTCCATTTTTTTAATCTTATACTTCCACCTCAAAAGTGACACATGAAAGCTAACCACGCTTCCAGTACAGATGTGCCTGGAAACAGCTGACAACACACCAGGGCGGCTTCCAGAGGTGAGAAGGATACAAACTATCATGCTCAGGAAAGAGCACGGACAAGGTACAGGTGCTTGAAAACAAAAGCTATATTCTTACCTCAGCTACAGCATTTTTTTCTCAGTGCGAGAAAATAGCAGACTACCTGAGAAGTTTTTGCAGAGAGATGCAAAATCAAGATCTGGTCTCCAGTAGCTGTAAATTCAAACTTTCATAAGATTAAAAAAGAAACAACAATTAAGAACATGCAACGAATTTAAAGAGCTCATTATCTGAGTAGCTTTCTTACATAGGTTTCATAGGTTAAACCCCTGCCGGCTTCAGCAAAGCTACAGTAAAGGAAGAGTTCTCTTCCCACAGGGATATCCAATATATGAAAAAGCTTAGTAAACTAAAAAAAATAAAAGAAAAATAAAATTAAAAAGCACTTAGGGCCAAATTTATTAATTCTGCAGATCAGTGGCTGAACATGTTGGGGTTTTTTCCTACTGAGTCATCTCTTCAGAGACTTCCCAACTCCATGAATAAACTAATCTTGCACATGTGCCTAGAGGGCTGTTCATGCAATGGAGCTGTTTATCTAACTACAGTTGTTCTTTTGCAAGGGCAGTAAAAAACCTGAGGAAAGCACAGAAGACAATCTATGATACACAAACACACTTATACATCTGAAATATGTGTGCTGTTCAAGTATTCGGCTAGTTGAGTTAGGACTTTTCTTCTAAAGTTCATGCATCTGGGTAAACACAACCATTTCCCATGTTTACTGGTGTCCAGATTCCTTATAAGTAATCCCAATAATGTAAATTTGAAATCAGAAGTGAAGTATATGTCTTGTCAATCCATCTACACCAGTAACCAGTTTTCAACAGTATTTTTGTCTGTCAAATAGTGGGCTCTGATAGCAACATCTAGCATTATTTTTTTATTATGATTTAGTTTTTTCCTGTATTCAAAGTAACACTAATCACTGCACTTGTAACATTAAGCATTTGGGGTAGCAGACAAAGCACCTGCTGATCTCCACCACATTTTGGAGCTAGTTTTGACACCTAGCTCGCTGTTCTCTTGAAGCAGCAGTTTGATGCCAGTCAAGCAGATCAGTTGTCAAGTAAAACAGGATTACTGAATGTTCCATTGTCAAAGAGGTGAGACATCAATTTTCATCGGGCAACGAATCATGACTGATGAAACTTCATCTCAAAAAGTTGAAAGAGACTTTTAAAAAAAGTTTTTTAAACAGACATAGATGCTGATCTGTCCTTTAAAAGGTTACACTTCTTTGTCTGTATCACCCACAACAGATACAAAACAGCTTAAACACATTCAACTTGCCTAAACCAAGACAATTATCTTCACCTGTGATTTGCAACATTTCATTTAGGCTTAGAAAAGAAGAGAGAAGATTCCCATCTTTCCTGATTCCTTCTTTCCAACTGTTCTGGTCACCAGTGTAAAATTTTCACATCAGTTTTACAACCTCACAGTGGAAGGGAAAAAGTCTTCAGTCTAATGAGTGGTTTAATGTAAGCAATATACAAATGGATGCAAGACTGCTTTTACTTTTGGCTGAACATAATCCTCAACTGAGACATTCAATTACAATCAAGGGCTACCCTGGATCCCCAGTTATGTTTGTACAGGTTTTGCATCTGCAAGAGGTATATAGAACTGACACAAAAAGCCCTGTGCAAACCATTATTCAGTGGTTTCCTCCAGATGCATGCTGATTTCTATATGCATAATCTCTTAAATTCAATACCTAAATTACATTAAAATGATTAAATTATATATTAAAATGGATTTGAGTTAAATATATACTAATTAACATAATTTAAAATGCAACGGGATCATAGTTATTCCTTGGCTTCCCCTGGATCTTAAGTATAAAAAAAATCCAGTGGCTCAGCTATCATAATCTATGTTGCCATGGTAAGTGTTCTGCCATACATCATTCCATCTTCCTACGAAAAGGGAAGAAAAATATGTCATCTCTAAATTAGAAGATTTAATTTTTCATTCCTGTATCAAAGTGTGTTTCTGAAAAGACATCTATCTTTGCAATTGCATTTAGGTCAGTATTATTTTATGACAACTACAGTCACTATGACATCTACAGATACTAAAGAAAATTTAACAGATTTAAAAAAGATTCAAAAACCCACCCCAGTACAGTAAAAAAATTTTATTGTCTTTGATTTCACAATACTTAACTACTTTATTTTTCCCACTCTAAGCCTTTCAACTTTCTACAATATGAAAAAAGTCTCTTCAGAATGTACCCTAAGATACCATTTTCCAATTTTTTCCTCCACATAAGCGTATCATTGTGTGCTACTATAGCCACTTCAGCAGAAAAATAAGTCTAGAGGGTTCATTGCAGTTTCTTCATTAAGTACAAAGTCTTTGGCACATATGCTTCCTATTAGATCTTTAAAAATATGTTACCAAAGAAAAAACATAGACATCAAGTAAACCTTCATTTACCTTTCAAAAAAAAAAAAAAAAACCAACAACCATTACACTCTCATGAATGAGATTTGATACAGCCTTTTCTACAACAGCATCTGTTCTACAGCTGAGCCACTGTTTTAAATACCCAGCTTCAGAACATTTATTATTAAAAAAATGTTTATCTTGGCAATTGTTTAACAAAAACATTACATATCAGCCACTCCATGCATGCTTCTACTTACAAATGAATTCTTCAGGTTGTAGTACAAGTCTTAGAATTTCTGTTGAAATCCAGCAGTATTAGAGTTCAAGATAAAATGAATATTGATACACTATTATTTCTCTAACCTCTTACATAGATTCAGTTTACATCAAAATGTGTTTTGCAACATAAGCTCACACCACTTACTCTAAATAATCATTTCCAGTGTATTCCACAAGTAGAACTTAACTAAAAAGGACTAATAACATGTTCTTTATATGCAGCCCTCAAATTTGCTGTCCTTAAGTGAAAAGCTGACTTTGTGACTTTTGCAGAAGCAACACAGACTAATAAGGGATTTTAAGCTGCAGCTGAAACCAAGGTGATCAACTTCCTCAATTCCTTGTTAAATAGCAGCAGGGCTGGAGAGATAACTGCTTTATGTTCTGGGGTCTGTTTGTCATAGCAATAGTACATTAGCACCCAGAGAGTTGACCTGGAGCTTATTTTTACAGTACATGGCATTTGCAGTATTTCAAATTGCTAGACCATTAGTATCAGAGTAATAGGACATTCTGTTATGAAGCTCAAAAAGACCCCATGAAGCTGCTGCTCAGCAATTTTCTATGACTGAAACGAATCTTTACACTAACGCTACAGAACCTTGAAGGAAAAAAAAAAAAAATCACAGATGCAATACACCCATACTTTCAGGAGAAACTGAAGAGGGGAAGAGATGTGTATGCTGTATTACTGCTGCATACTGGTGATACACCAGTAAAGCTCAATGTCAAAGCTCTCGCAAGCACCAGTTGAATTAAAGCTCAATGGGACAACTATCCCCTCAACTTCCATATGCCTCCAGGGACAGATCCTCCAAGAAGTTGAAATAATTTTATATTAGCAATATTTAAAAAGGCAAACCAACTACCTTTCATGTATGTGGGAGCTAACTTCAGGTAAAGGTCTAGGTTTATACGCACCCCTCGGGAATGGGCACAGCAAGTAGCAGGCTGACAGGTGCACAGAATACCAAACTATGTATAGTTGCAGTGAAGGCTGCATCAGGTCACATTACATACAAGCAAGAGCTTTCTACCACTCCCCACCACCACACTCAGATACAAACGTTTGCACCTCACCTCTATATCATATTAACAGCAGCGTTTCAGGCAATCTGGTGTTTCTTAAAATACTATTACAGACAAAAGAGAACCCAGTTTCATCAAGTACAGCCAATAAAGTAAAACCTTGACAGGGACTTCTTATGCTTTCGTATCCACTGGTACCTCCAGCTGTCACCTGAAAAGATGACTAGAAAGCCACAGAGCCAAGCCCAGACAGTGAGGGGGCCTTAGCTGCCTGAGCTGGAGAGCCCAGAAAACCTTCTGGGGGAATACAGCACTGCACAACACTCCGGGCTGCCTCATGGGATGTGCCAGCTCAGGCCTTGCTGGATGCAGGTGCTATCCCACACAGGTAACCCAAAGTGTCCAGAAACAATGTCAGAAGCACACAGTAAGAGGCAGAGCTCCTCTGCCCCCACCCCACCAAGGATTCCCCAGCCTTCCAAGTGCAGTGTTCCTACAGGGTTCTCAGGAAGATGCTGAGGCCAAGGTCAAACAGCTT
>NW_010110318.1:0-264 GCF_000699245.1 Pterocles gutturalis | reverse complement strand
CCCAGGGAGTCAAACACGAGGAAAAAATAGCTCACCTGCCACAAGCAGAATTAGGCTGAGTGCTAAGAAGTTATCACCCACAAGCACCCTGCTAAGAAATTTAATATCATAAAAATAAAGTATCAATTATCTACAGTGCCTGCCCATCAACTTACCAAATCTCAAGAACACATCCAAAACATGTCAGACAAAATGCTTCTATATAGACTTCATACACGTTTGCTTTAATATTTATAAATTTAATTTATATTTAGTAAATTTATA
>NW_010110317.1:0-9379 GCF_000699245.1 Pterocles gutturalis | reverse complement strand
GAGGAATAACTGCATTGCACCCTATGTTGCTGAATAAGGCACCTCAATCCAGCACCTGCAGAAATCAATCATGGATTAAATTTACGTAAGTATAGTCCCTAGGCAGAGCTGGGATTTGGTTCATAATACAAATTACTCCCCCACAAAGGGATAAGAACATCCTGCTTGAAGTAAACGCTAGACTAACATTACTGGGAAAAGCTGCTGTCTTGGCCTCCTGAGATCTGAGATACTTAAGGATGTGTCTCCAGGCTGGGATTTCTGGTGTGCCCAAAGAACCTCAGGCTTTAGGCACTTAACTCTCCTCAGCTCCCTTCTGTGCCTCAAGCTTCACGATGCAACAGGAAACACAACCACTCACACCAACCTCTATGCAATCTCCACCGGCAAAGCAGAAAACAGAGATAATGGGAGGAAGCAGCAAACAAAAAAAAATTCCTAGAGGATATTTTTATAAATTATAGAAAGAACATCCTTTGCTATGTAATTAATGGAAATTTACCATTTTTAAGCTTCCTGAGGGAAATTCTCCATGTCAAATCAATTTGTAGGTAAGACCCAAGAGGCAGAAAATCACAACGGCTTCAGTATGCTTCTTCATTAGACTGTTGCTGGGGGTTTAATTTTCAGTCACGTTCTTTGATTACTTTGATCTTTGATGACAGTGTTAACTCTATTTTGTCCTCAGTACTGCATTGATTTTAAACAGCCTTTTGAGATACCTCCACTAATTATTTCACTGGAAGTTTAATTAAATCTTGTCACACAGGAATAAGTTGGTTCTTGGAATAGCTGCTAAACATTATACAGCATGTAATTGGAGAAAAAGGAGGATGGATAATTATAGCTGGACAGACAAGCACATGAACAAAAAGCAGAAAGCTATTTCTAAATATGAATTTAAGTGCGTCTGTGAACCTCCTCAGTTTTCTTTGTGCACAGAAGTAGCAGACTTCTTGCATTTGTTCTGTTTTCCATCTAGATATTTCTATATCACACATTTTCATTCTCAAATCTCATCCTAATTTCTGTAATATAGGCAACTTTGTAAATTAGCAGTTTGTCAGGAATCCCATTAGACTGGGAAGGAATTATCAATATTTAGTCAAGAACACATTACGAGTGGCCATCTTCCTTCTGACAACTGCTCTGCTTACGTTTACACAAAGCAGCAAAGGAAAAGCTGCAAGCATCCCTTCCATAATGAGGTTCTTACGCTCACAGCTCCTCCCTGTTGATCTGTAGCTGCCTTTTATTTCCAAATGGAGTCCCACAGACAAAGAATACTAGATTATAGCAGAGATTGAGATTATTCCTCAACCAGATGCTCAAAAATGGCACCTGTCTTTTTTCATTAGAGATTTCACTGTCCTTCCACTTCCCTTCTGATTCTTAGTTTCCTCGAGCAAATGAGCAAGTCTTTTACAAGTAATTCACCCAGCTCTAACACTGAATATCACACATATATATGTCATACTGAGCCAGCAGCTAGTTAGTATGTTCTGCTTAGAAAACTGATCAAAAAAGGAAATGAAGCTATATCCCTTAGGTTAAGCACATACTTTCTGTCAGCCAATACATTTTCATATTACTGGTATAAATATGGCATTCATACATAAATGCTGTACTTTTAAGATGACGTCAATATTTCTTTTTGGGAAAAAAAAAAAAGATAATCTGACTTTAAATGAGCTTTAAGAGCAGAAGAAATTGTTTGGAAGGGTATATCAACCGCAACAAGGCAGCAGAAAGTAAAATAAAAGCTTAATGATAGGTGAAACAATATAGCAAAATATATTCACTTCCTAAACTGAATTTTAATACATGAACTGCATAAGACATTGCAGGATGAGATTTAAAATTCCTTAGCGACTGAACAAAAGCCTCAAGAGTTTTGTACGATAAGCCAAAATGGTCAAAGTGGACTCAACAGAAGGAAAGCAAATACCGCTGTTTTGAGGGGGAGAGTAACAGCAGCATCAGTGGCAGGGACCAACGATGAGAGGGGCTGAACAGGAAAGCCAGGCCTTGGACTACATTCTAACAGATTTCTTAAGGGAAATGAAGGACCCGAACAAGGTGCTCCTTGTTAATCCTGCTAATACATCTATATTATGGCTGGAATGTTCAAGAAAGAAAATTTGTTTTCCAGGCCTTGAACAAATGACTGTGGCCACGTGGACAGATCGCTCGTCATTGAAATCGACTTAAAAGTCTCCGAGAACAAACACTCCTGCTTAGAAATTAAGAATAAAACCTCTGTCACTGGCACTTCTTTGATGCCATTCTCAGGTCGAGCAGAAGCACCCCAAGTGCAGAAATTTCTTTCTTGTTTAAAAAGAAGAGAGAAAATAGCATTTCCTCATGCTACTTTTGAAGAATGTTAATAAATGTGATAGGACTTGTATCCCCTGTACAGCATTTTCAAAGATGTGGGGGTTCTTTAAATCCCTTCACAGTGAGGGTTTAACTATCAAGTTCCACAGAACTGTACCATTCCCTTCCCAATTAAGCTGCACAGTTATTTTTTCCATCTGTATATTAACTTCATTTTACTGCTGTTTAGTTATTGTGTCCTTACTGTAGGCCTCTCTCACCCCTAAAATAAATTTAACAAATCCTCTAGAACTCTTCACCTCTAAAGCAGTATCCATGCTTTTCTGGCACACTCATCATATCCGATAAGCTTCCAACTGGGTGGCTACTACAGCTAAACAAAGTAACTATCTCATCCAGTCAGTTGACCTTGTGTCAGATCCCTCCCACTGGATTTCCATAGCAGAAGAACCAATTTCATTTGGTTTATTTTAAAGTAAAGATTCAGACCACACTACTCTCACATAATGGGCTTACTTCTCCCATAGATTGTTTTCAAGTATTTCAAGAGAGTGAGAGGCTGATCCTGCAGACCCTGGCCCCCAGCCCAGTTCCAACACCTACATGAGGACAAGTCCCACTGGCTGTCACTGCAATGCAACATGGAAGTTTTAGTGCAGTTATTACTGGAGTTAAGGGTGTCAAGAGATGACAGATGGATCATCTGCCCTGTTGTCACTGTGGATCAACACAGGCACTGAATTTACAGATTAGGTCAGCAAAAAAAATGCACAGTTGCAGCCTGGGGAATCTAACTCATCACTTTTATTCTGTGTGGTTTTGGAGCTTCTCACAGATTAATCTCTTCAGGCTGGGGCTGGAACATCCTCCTAACACATGCTGTGGTTGTAATCACATGAGTTTATTCGAATTGTTTTTTTTTCCCTAGTTGCACTTTCCTTGCAAATAACTTCCTGACTGATACCAACAGATCAGTGTGTCTATTTAACTAAGGAATAAAAGAATCTGTGGATGCTGTAAAATGAAACCCAGTCTTCTCCTACAGTGGATCCTGAACTCCACCATTTCATAGTCACTGCAGCCCAGGCTGCCCTTGAGCTCCACACTCCCCACCAGCCCTTCCTTGTTGGTGAGAACAAGGTCCAGCATAGCACCTCTCCTTGTTGGCTCCTCTGTCACATGGAGAGTGTGATATCCTATCTAACGGGTACACTCCTACGTCTTCAAGAGCTGAGGCCAGAACCAGGGAGCCAGCCTGCAGCACTGCAATGCTCACTTTCTTTTCCTCCAGCTAACTGAAGACGCAGTCAACTGAAGAAATAAAAACTTCACAGAGGATACTTCTATACCTCATAGCACCTATAACACCACAGCTCCCGCATGAGGACAGGAGAAAGTCCTCCTTGGGAACAACGAGCATCTCCCATTTCTCAGCTCCGCTCCCCCAGGGCAAGAGCCACCACGCAGCCTTGGCCTTGCTCGGTGTTTCTGCACAAGTCTTTGAGAAAGTGCTTCTTTTTCTCTCTTTACAGCATTAAAAGCTTTGTAGCTTACAGAGTGATGAGCATTTGCGTGTCAACACAGCCCCGTGGCACTGCTATTTGCACCTACCAACCACATTTCTCCACAGAGTTTAAAGTCACTTTGAGACTGCTGGAGGTCTGGGTCAATGGGGAGAAATTCAGGATAATTAGCACGGAAGGTGCCTGGTCCAATCACTGGAAATGACAACAAGGGCACAGAAGAGAAGGAAAAGTATCCAATTTATGTGCAAAACTGTGTAACCGGATATGCTGCTGCTCTGACTCTGAAATGTGGTATCATTTATTTGTTTCTAACTTCTCAAAGACTGGCATTTCTTCACTTTAAAAAAAAAAAAAAAAAAAAAAAAAAAGAACAGTAATGGGAAGATAAAAATACTCCAAAGTTAACAGTTCAACCAAATCAGATATGAAAGGAAAAAAGAAAGTCTGCAGACCTCTATTACAGAGACTGATTATTAGCAGATACATATGAGCACTTAGGACGGAGTCCTTCATCTTGATCAGAGTAGGAAACAACACAGACCCCTGTAGAAATAATGCCAGAGGGGATTTTCCTCTAAGCTTCTGTGGGAACAGCAGGCACTGACCCTTCACAAACTATTTGTTTGAGTTCACATGTAGTGAAAAACAAAAGTCCTAGCAACATAATTTCTGATTGCTCTGCTAAACAGTTCAAGACATTCAGAAGGACGCTTGGCAATTTGTTCAGCTGAGCAGTAAACAACCCCTGCACACAGCAGGAACATGTGCACAGCAAACTACACCTGCATGTTCCTCTCCAAATTGCCAGAGGCTGTTAGAACAACTGCATCTCATTTCGGGGAGGAAGAAACAAAAAAGCACAGGAATATTGCATCATTTCCAGAACAAGTTGTTAAAGCTCCACATAAAGAGAAAGTACCATCTGATGTGCCATCAATAACTAAAATTAAACTCACATTTAGCATGACAAGAACAAAGCAGGCTGCCAAGCCTCAGTTTGTTCTTTGCAAACACTGTTAAGGTGTAAGCTTATTCAGGCTATGTTATCCCTACCAGACACTGAAAGCTCACCTTGTCTGCTGGAATTTATGATTGGAATTGGAGCCCTCCTACACACTTTTCAACCCCCAAAGCTGCAGCATCAAACCACCTGCTCTTGGAGCCAGGGCACCGTTTAACAACAAGAGGCAGACCTTGCTGCAGGGTGGGAGAGCATGTGTGGAGCAGCAGCTCCCCCACTGCTCCACAGACTCAGCACAGGGATTCCAGATGGTTTGTGTCTCACAACATTGAAATGCAGAACCAGGGCAGCTCACCACTGCCAGGGCAGGAGCAGGGTCAAGTGGTGCCACCTTGTCCCTCTCATCACCGCTAAAACGGTAACAAAAGGCTAGCAGAGGCCATCTCCTGACCTGGGGATCCCCCAGCACGGCAAATGGCATTCTGCCCTCCCTTACTGCCCCTGCCACTGCCAAGATGACGACCAGACACAAGCACAGCAGTTCATTCCAGTACCCTGCTCTGCTGATCCACAACTAAGGCAACACCATTCCACATCACAAACAGAACGCTGGCTAAGTGCATTATAATCTTAAATCGCTTGTTCCCCCCGCCTTGCGCAGCTCCACAGCATCCCCAAACCCTGCCTGGCCACTGGCACAGCTTATGGGTCCCCACCAGCTGCTGTCGTGCAGGCAGAGCCCACTCACCCAGGGTAGCAGGAGGAGCTGCGGTCCCTCAGCCATCAGTCCCCAGAGCGACCCTGGCTTCCTACAGCTGAATCGGGGACCTGCCCAGCAATGGCCACAGCCACCGTCCAGCTCTTAACAGGGCAACAAACACACCACTGATTCACAAGGAAATAAATTTTCTCTGATCTCTGTTTCTGGGAAGGAAAATATCAAAAAAATAATCTTTTCATGTGGTATTGACTTCCATTCAGTGCAAGCCAGGGAAACAATATAGAAAGCTACAGAACAAAAATGAAAAACAAAACCCCAGCGACCTTGAGTAGGCAACACTGGAATTGCTTCAGTAAGCAGAACAGCAGATGCCAAAGGCACAACAACTCAAAATACATTTTTCAAGTTGCTCAGAATAACTGCTGCATTTCTGGAAGTTGTTATAAACTTGGGCCCCTGCACAAGGCTGGGACAACCTAAGTTTGGCACTCCCTAATGAGAGATCCCTCAGACAAGCCTCAGCACCTGTTCTAAGGACAGAGCCTGGAGCTGCAGGGCGAGAACTGCAGAGGTCCTTGGGCACAACACCCCCCTCATTTCAGACATCACCCATGCAGCTGCTTTGTCCTGGGTGCCCACCGCAGCACACCCCAGCAGCTGTCAAATGCTGTGGGCTGCAGTTCCCTCAGACAAAAACCTATCTCTTCCATTCTTGTTTTGGGAAAAGCTAAGTGCGTGTGCCAGGCAGGGAAATTCAGCACAGTCCCCAGAAGCAACTCAAGGGAAAAAGCTGAAATGCAAGATCAGGAAACAGCCATCTACAAATGCTCAAATCAAGATGGCCACTGACACAACCAATATTATGCAGCTAAAGTACCTCTCGAATTCTGATTTGTCACTAATGTATCTCACCAAGAGCACTCACATTCATGTCTGACTGCAAACGTTTCATCCAAAGTCTGACGAAGCATTAAGGAAAGCTCAAAGTGAGCAATTCACAAAAAATAAAATTTGCATATGTTCCCTTGTTAATATTACGAAGTAATTTCTGATCATGGGCAAAGCAAAGTACAAAGTGTTCACTTTGAGGAAGTCTGTGATATTCTAGAATTAAAAGACAAAGAAATAGATTCCACATTGGTCAGTTTTATTTTTCACAGAATTGTCCAAAGCTCCTCTGGAGCAACGGGCAATGGTTATTTGCCCTTTAAGTAAATTATTTCTTGATGCTCAAGGTAATTTTTGTAGGGGGTGGCAGAAGAAAAGAGTCTGGAATAACCTCTGGAAAGCAAAAATTGTGATATACCAATCACCTACACCCAGGATAGAGTATCTTCATTTCTGTTAAATAACTAAATATACTCACATAAATGGTAGGGGGACTTTTAAAAGTTTTGAAGGCCAGTTGTTGGCCTGCAGCAATAGTGAAGATGATTACCATAAGGCTAAAGAATTTCCTGCCATTTCAAAATAATTTAATTGCTGTTCTTCCATTTAAAAGTATTTTATTGCTATTCTTTCTATACATGTGTGTCTTGCAGAACCAATGCACAGCATGATACCACTCAGGCAAAAGCAAGACTGCAGATCTTTGTTATCGAGATGTTCTGTGGGAAATCAAAGATGCTCTGAAAGAAAAATATCTAAGGAGAATTCTGTGCCGGAATTCTTCCCAGGACCACTCCCCTCCCAGGATATTATAGCTTAGTTACATCTAGACTAATTAATGAATTAGAAATGCCTGAAATATATAGATTTACTGCTAATTAGTGGGGTGGTTTTTTGGTGGGCAAGTTTTTTTTCCAGAAACTGTTTAGCCATAACTTCCATACTAACTGGGATATGAATTTTTTCTGAAAAAATTATAGCAGGACCTCACACAGTAAATTTCATAGGATAGTCAGACAGCTATTTGGCCAAACAGAATTAAGGAACAAAATACACCTGGTTTTATAGAAACAGAAAACATTAAAGAACCTGTTTTATAGCTATATTCATTGTGTCTCAATTTTAACCTCAGGGTATGTTGAGCTGAGGGACACTTTATGTACAATCAATGCCTGCTGTGTGTACACAGGCTTTTTCATGTATCAGTGTGCAGACTGGCATGTGTTTTAACGGAAATGTCATTTACTCTTAAGTAGCCAGTCCTAATACCATTGAAAGATGTGATTATATTTGCACTAAGAGCATTATGATGCTGCAGGTATCCTGATGTGCTTGTAAACCTAGAGCTGTAATGGCTTAAGAGAACGAGCCTCCCAGGAGTTGAATTATCAGCGACTGATACTTCAGTCAATACCCCTCTACAAATTAGGAATGAGAGACTTGACACCTCTGTTCTGCTCCAACCCTTGGAGCATAAATCCTCCATGCAGAGGGGTTGTCGCACTACAGGAACACCAAACGCTATGCACAGATAATTACTGAGTTCCCTCTATCATATTTGTTATTACTTACCTATATTCAGTAAATTGTTGGCCAGACTGGAACATCCTAAAGCCACTGAAGACAGCTTGTCTGGTAACACTTTAGAGAAAAGCAGTCGTCACCAGGCTAAATGCCAAACACCAAAACTGTTAAAACCTGTTTAAATCCAACCTAAATAAATAAACTAATTAAACCCAATTAAGTACTGAAGTGCAATCTTAAATCAGACAGAAGTTGAATGAGGTTAAGCACAAATTAAAAGGTCAATAGTCAGGCATATGCTTAGAGAGCTAGATGTTCAATAGGAACATTAATTAATTCAACGTTTTTATTTTCTCATGCAAGGGTACAAGCAAAATACATTTGTTTACAGAGAGAGAGAGGGGCTGGTCCTGGGTGGTGCTTAAAGCTCTCAGGTGTCCTGAAAAAGATGGTGTTAAAAGGAGATCAGCAGTACGGAGAAAATACTATCTTGCAATGCCTGAATTGGCCACAATGCTTCTTTTAATTTGTACAAGTCACGACATCTTTCTGAGTTAAATAACACCCTATCTTGCAATGCCTGAATTGGCCACAATACTCCTTTTAATTTGTACAAGTCACAACACCTTTCTGAGTTAAATAACACAGAGTATCAGTGCAGAACACAAAGATATGCTTGTGCTGCTATTTCTCTGTCTCATTTACTTATATGGGGCATTCTTAGTCATAATTAGACTATATTGATGGGATGTTTAAACAATTTCTGTATGGATTTGCCCACAAGGCTACCAGCAAACTATTTCTTCCTATTCAAATGAACAAAACAATTCAAGAGTTTGTCAGAAAGACTAATTTTACCTCTCTTTTAATGATAGAAAATTTAATATTTTAAAGTTGTCTGTTTTAAATGAGATATTTTTATTGATGTTGTGATTCTCCTGTAATGTTTTCAATTCAAAGCTGTCAGGATTGTAATTAGGTATTTTTCTAAGTATTCGGTACTTTTTCTAATCATTCTGATAGGTACAATTTTCTCATAGTTTGATATCGTCAAAGCTGAACATGCCAATCATTAAACGACTCAGTAGTAAAGAAAATATCTGTCTGTTCAAAAATAGAGTGTAACAATTTGTGAATCTTTAACAAATTGTTATCAAATGTGTATTTGCATCTTTTGAACATACTTATTTTAAAATACACATTACAATAGAATCAGCAAACTTGGACTTTGAGTAACATGTTCAATTTTTGTTAGTTATACTCATGAAAATTTAGGTTTATGCCACAAAGAAAAATAAGATAATTTTATAATGTTAACATACAAAAAAGATTTTGTAATGAACAACAGCAGAGCTAACCATCTGAAAAGAAACACACATTCCCTATAAATCTATTTAATTTGGGAAATGGGTGAGTTCTAGA
>NW_010110316.1:17208-17502 GCF_000699245.1 Pterocles gutturalis | reverse complement strand
GAAGTCCCTTTTAATTGCTTTTGTACTTCCCTCCATAACCTCATGGCTGCCAACCTGCATGACCAGTAGTGGGTAGTGATCAGAGGGCTGTATCAGACCAGGGATCTTCCTGGTGACATCTCTAACCTGGGCCCCAGGGAGGCAGCAGACTTCCCTGTGTAAGGGGTCTGGTCAACATATTGGGCCCTCTCTTCCTTTCCAGAGGGAATCACCTATGACAATTACCCTCCTTCTTTTCTTACCTGAGGCAGTCACAATGCATGGGGCCGACTGACTCAGCTTAGGCGTCCCCCT
>NW_010110316.1:0-16853 GCF_000699245.1 Pterocles gutturalis | reverse complement strand
TTTGTCTCCCATCCCTACCCCTCAAGAGTAGTTTAGGCACCTCCCACATACCAATGTCCGTACAGTTGCCTCTGCTGTCTGAAGCTCTGTCTGCGTGGAGGCATCGGCCATCACAGGGGAAGATGGTGCAGACCCCTCAGCCAGAGCTGCAGCCTTAGCTCTGAGACAAGTGCCTACTGCTCTGGTTGGAGGGTCAGGTAGGATGTCTGTGCTTTTCCAGGTCTTTAGTTCTTCCCTCTTTCTCAGAGGAACCCTGCCTGCTCTCTCTGATCCTGCAGCTGCCCTGTGAGGCTACTGGACCTGGCAGAACTTCAGCCTCCTCTGCTGCTGCAGCGTGTTGCAGGTGGCACCCCCACGCTGCCTGCTCTCTGTGGGTGGAGATACGAATTTAAGGACTGGGAGGGAGGTGTGGTCACTGTTGCCCCGGCAACTCCCCCGCTATGTCAGCCTCTCGCGGGAATGCTGGCGGCAGGATTTGGGTTACGCTGCTGTCTCGGGGTTCTCCTGTCAAAGGAATCTCCTGAAAACCCCCCCTGTGCTTTGTTATCAGTCGGTCTGTCGGAGCTGAGTCGGCTCCGAAGCAGCTGATCTCGGCGACTGAGTTGGTCATCTTTCTGATTGATCAATTGTGGCCTGTTGTGGGGAGAAGGCCCATGAGGGACCAAAGGACTGTGTTACAGCTCCCACCAAAGTGACTGGCACCAGCCTGGTTGCTCCATAATGCTGAAAAAGGGCAGCAGGAGACAGACACCCTCACCCATCTGGATGGGGTGGGGGCAGGAGTTTCCCCCCAAAGGCGTCCCAAGTGGAAAAGTTCAGAGCGTCTGTTGCATATGACCAATAGGTTGCAGGAGACCCATCCGTGCTGGGAATACAGACAGCAATCCGTGCTCACCTTAGAAGACAATAAATGCCTTCTGGGAAAAGAACCAGCAATCAACTCATTGATCTAAGCAAGACTTAAAGAGCCATAATTCAGCAAACTATTAAGACACCTATCTACTTGTCCACTTAATAGAACTACCCCAGAAAATACCCATTCACTGAAGTTGAATGAGTGCATTATAAGTTACATTACTGCCAGCCGACAGATGGAGCAAGCTAAGATGAAACCCAGACCATTATAATATAGTGATCTTTTTGCAATTTTTTTTATCTGAAACCACACATAATTTTCAAAGATGTAAATTTGTAAAATGTCATGCTTTATGTATTACATTTTTGGCATCTACTTTAGTTTTTAAGAATGGATGTTGTCTAATTATGCAGTGTAGCTTTGGATGAGAAAATATACTAAGTGTGCATTAAACAGACAACTTTAAATAATGGCACTTGTGCTAAGAAGTGTATTTTCTGGCAAGCAACTAATTTATAATGGTCATATATATATGCATTAGTGTATGAAATGCTTGTCTTTATTTATTGATTTGAAGGGGCAGTATTATATTTTTGAATACGTCTTCTTTATTGGATCCTGTTTTAATCTGTAACAGACTTTGTTATATTTAATGTCTCAGGGTGTTCACACCACCTGAACAACAGAAAATGAGAATAACTATACAGTAAATAAAATAACAATTAATACTGTGTGTTTAAAAAGAGATAAGCATATAAAATACCAAAATTCAGCTCAGCCCTTTTCTTCTGACTTTTTACTGAGTCTTGGTTTGCTTTTAATGTGCATATCAGAGGTAAAGAGAATGATATTAAATGACCAAATTTACTGTGTTCTTAGTGCATAAACCACTACACTAGAGCCAATTTAATTTTTAGCTTTATTCTTGGCTTAATGCAATGTTTTAGTTCATTGCACTTTTTGGATGTGCAGAAGCAAAGATAATGTGTTACACTACATTCATTTAATGTTTCATCAGACTTTTTTGGTGTATCTACCTTTTGGTTATTTTAAAATGTTTCATCCTTATCACTTCAGTCATGAAATGTAGATTCATTAAATTACCGTGCTGGGGTAGTTCGGTGCAAAAGCCTTGTTCAAAATACAGCACTGGTTTGTTCATCAAGACGCTGCTTAAAAAAAAAGGCTTCCTTGTCAGTTTCTCTCCCCTAACTCATTCCCAGCAATGGGTTTCCAGCAAGACAAACCATCTGATCTATAATTAAGTGAATTTATAAAGGTGGCCGATATATTATTCTTTGACAATTTCAAATAAAACAAAATAAAATAAAATAAATGTTTAAACTTGAATTCACAGTGAGAAGTAACCTTTAGTTCATAATGGGAGCTTGCAAGCACCCAACAGCTGCGTGTCAGAGTTCATGGCATCTCCAGAAAGGGTTAACAGCTGGTCTCTGTGGTGAGCCACCAGCCTGTCTCCTCTGAAAGAAGGAGACAGCATGTCACTGTCAGAGGAAGTGCAGCAGATTTTCTGACACCTCTGCTGAGACAATATAACATACCTGGTTAAAGCATGGTTTAACCATGGTTAATGGGGTTCAGGGAGTAGGTGGTCACTCGTGTCAGTCCTTTATTTCATGTGACATATTACAAAGTGTCAGATAAGACATTTAGAGCGTGGGGCAGTTCAGTAGTACACAATCACTAAAAAAACATGCACCCAACTGTAAATGACAATTACAGGGTCCCCATTTATCAGATGTTAAATTGTCAACATTGTAAATCAGGTGCTGTGTTTGGTTCTGGGGCTAGGAGAGTCCTCTAAGAGCACAACCTTCTTGTTTGACTTAATTGAGATGAAACGTTCCAGAGCGGAAAGGCTTCCATCAAAAGCAGAGCTACCTGGCTGCATCCTGAACAGCAGGAGTGCAAGTGGGCTGTCATTTCTAGTCACACTTTGAAATAGCTTGTGGGCATCCTTTTAAAAACAAAGAAAAAGGAAAAAGGGGAAAAAGAGGAGGAGGAGGATGACAGGACAGAGTCTCTGCCACAAAATGTCTCCTATCTGGAATCAGAATTTCTCAGAAAAGACTATTTTCAGCTCTGGTTTGGAGTCCATCAGAGATGCTTTGCATCAACACTGTTTCTGCTAGGTTGAACTGGAAAAGGTAGACCTCAGCTTTCTGCTCTGGCAGTTCCGCAAGCACTTGGCCAAGGTCTCTGGCCAAAGAGGCCGGAGGGCAGGTTGAAATCACATTACTGCTGGGCTGATGTGCAGGCCTGGATGACTGTGTCAGCACACAGCCTCTCCTCATCACCACAGCCTTCCAGTGCTCAGTCATCCCAGGCAAACCCCCTTGCCTGCCAGCCTCCTCCTGCACATGCCGACATGGTCGTCGTCTGCCTGTCCGCCCAACCACCCACCCACACAAGATGAAGCTGCTCCCCCAAAAATAAATAAATAAAAAGAAGCTATTTAGGGCAGCATTCCCATCAGGTTTCTCTGCAAAGCAGTTTAACTGTAGTTAGTAAGTGCTTAGTGTAATCTAATAAAAGCCATTTTGCAATATTAAGCAAAAAACATCTGGTACCCAGAATTCCCTGATCATTTTTAACTAGATGCAATATCTCTCTCTCTTTCTCCTTCTCTTCACAGACATGTGAAAAATAGCCTAATAAGGATCCTTGTGGTAAAATCAGATGGAAAACGGGGAGGAAGAGTTCCACAGTCTCCAGCAGCTCATTTGAAGCTGCTCCTCCGAGTTTCACAATAATAATCAGTGCTGGCCCAGTGCCGCCGGATTATTTTGTATATTCATGAAGCTGCTCATCAGCCGTCAGGAGAATGTGCAGTAATCCTTGGATGAAATAAGGCCAATCAGTGGAATAATGAGGAAGGTAATATCTCCCAAGAGGCCTGGAGTGGGTTTTCATCAAACCCTGCTGTAGCTCTCCAACTATTTGCTTTACAAATGCAGCCTTTGATCTTTGATTTGGGGAGAAGAGGGGGAGAGACAGACGTGCTGTTGTATTGTCCAGTGTGAAAGGATAACAAGCTAGCACTGAGGAGGAGTAGGGAGGGGGGCAGAACCTGGCTTTTACGTATCAGTCAGTTCTTGTTAACTAAAACCTCATAGCCTTTTTATTTACTGCTCTCTAGCATATATTCACTTAGCAGGTCAATTGCTGGGAGACTTTTCCACGTACGTATGCAGACCATAAGCCTGTTCTAATCACGATGCATAGGGCCTGTAAAAATAGCCCCCCTCATGTCACTCACTCTTGCTAACCCCCCTTCCCGCTCTCTAGAAAGCGATGGAGAATGCTTGAGGAACCTCAGTGAAATCACATCTGGAGCACTGATATCACACAATGGGTACAAAATGGAAAAGGAAAAAAGAAAAAAAATCCCGGTTGTTTCAAGGGGCCATTTTATCTGTATAACCCAGAAATAGTCCTGAAAGAAGAAAGCTCAGATTACATAGATGTTGTAAAGCATCATGTTGATATTTTTTATCACTATAAACTAAATTTAGTACAATATAATTAGCAATGCAAATCAGTAGAACACACTGCCTGTAAGGCTGATCTTGAAAGCCCAGTGACGTTTAAGGGCATATTATAAAGACAGTGTTCACAAAGGCCTTGGATGTAGTTGGGGGACAGAGACAGGAAAATAACTGTTTACCATAATCACCTTTGTTTCATTTTTTTTCTCCCATAGCTCTTCACATCCTCCACCTCCTCCTCATGTACCATATTAAGACTCTCTTGTTACACAGTCACAACTGAATCCTTCCTTCTTTACTACCCTACCCACATATTGTTTAATTTTTTTTCATATATTTTGTGTTTCTTTACATAGCAACTGAAATAAAAATTCCCTGTATCTTGTTAAGGGAGTACTTGGTTGTCGATGAAACAGCAGAGTTACCATTCACTCCTGAGCTATGTTTTCATAGACACACATATTCCACAAGAGTCTGTATAGTGTATTCTCTGGATCAGACACTCGTGGTGCTATATAGATTTACCTCATCAATCTTTTAACCCTGCTTGGTAGGTCTGATCCTGAGATCTGCTTCTGTTTTTATTCAGAAAAAATATTATATTAAGCTAATTTGGAGTTTTGTTTGTAAATATTTTCATACAACTTCAAGCTGTCATTCTTTTTTTTAAATTTTTAGGACAGCAAGACACTGGGATTAAAAATATAATTAAAAATAAAAAAAAAAAAAAAAAGAAGAAAGAAAAACCCTAGCCATTTATTTAACATTTTGCTTTGTTTACTATCTTTTAAGCAGTCTTTTTCAGGAAAACATGAACTGTCAAATTCATTACAACTAAAATGGAAATGTTCTTAAAAGGAGAGGAATTGGCTTTCGACCAGTATTCGATCATTTTCATAAGGTCACACGCTCAGAACCTCAGACTGTGGCAGATTTCAAGATTTTACTGTAAACCCTGCAGTTCTTTCACAAGTGTGTTTGGCTTTGAGTGCAACACCTAATATTTGACTGTTATACCTCCATGGCAGTACCTTACCTGGCTTACATATGATTTTGAGCTGATAGTAAGTCAAATGCTGCATGACTCATTCTAGTCTGACTCCTATGAAGACCACTGATAGTGAAAATGATCACACAGAAAAAATATTACCCTCATCAGTTTCTAAAATAAATTTTTTGTCTTTCTGAGGTATTCCCTGGGACGCATCTGGAGCCTGACTTTGCAGTCATTGTTTGTAACAGTTAAACCCTTGAGCTGATCCTTCTCTCTGAGAGTAGGAATTAAGGGACTGTTGTCATCTATGTAACTTTTCTTCACAAAGGAAAGCATTTCAGAGGTTTAAAAGGAGTGAATCAACTTTAAAACACTTTAAGGAGCAAGAATGCCAGTGATATCAATGCAGGCCCTCTTTGAGCCTCAACTTCAGAAGTGTTTTGTGTGTTAGTGCAACTGAAACTAAGGATGCTCAGCTTTTCTGTCTGACCAACATGGCTCGCCAAAACCACTGGCAACATTCACAGTCAGTAGTTGCTTTTGGAAACATGGCCACTACTGCATGGTGTTGGCATTCGCAAGTGTTGCATGTAAGCGACACCTACCATGATGACTATCAGCAGAAATGACATTTCAGTAGACAGTGTTTCACCTTTTTCTGACCAGAATACCTGATCTGTGTGTTGTCTTCCCTTCCATTATGTACAACTGAGAGACCTGGTGTGGTCTCTCAATGCAGTTATTATTCTAAAGATGACTTTAGCAACCTTACTTCATTCTTGCTCATGCTAGATGTTAGAATGAGACTGTTTTAGCAATCTGTAAAAGGGCTAAATTTTGACATTTGATTCACCCTATTCTAGGATTTTAAACTGTGATGTAAATTAGTCAGAAATCGGTCTTTCTTCCATTTTCTCTTTTCAAAATGTAATACAGTTAAACGACAGAGATTAATTACTAAAGTAATTACTGTTGGAAAGCAAAAGGACAGTTGTATGAGACAGTCTCTCTCATGATGACCAAGTCTTTCTTGACAATTATGCTTAATTCTAACAATGATTATTCTGTGTGGCAAAATCTATCAGCACAAGGGCACACAAGCATTGATGCATTCTCACTCACTAGGAAATATGAGAATGAGGTAATTATATTTGACTGAGGCTCAGACGTTTTAATTCCCAGGGGCATCTCGAGGACCTTTTTTTGGAAGGCTGCATATAATCTCCTCCCTTCCGTCCACTGAGTACCTCATAGATTCCATTTCTGCTGCTCCTTTAGACAAAATTGAATAAAATTTGTCCTTTCTTATGTAGGCTACAACTCCTCTCTGTCTTGCACTTATGCACATACCACACACATGTACACACACACAGACTTATACTCACATGAAAATTCCTGTCTCTGTCTCTCAGTGTTTATGGGGTATGAGACTCAGCTGCATTGTTCCTGTCCAAAACAAGGAGGCTGTGTTTTCAAATCACTAAAGATCTTGCTCTATTCACTAAACAGAGCAAGTGATTCAAACAATTATTTGGAAAAGAAGGCTAAGAAATTATATAGGAAATTGCTGATTGATGTCACTGTACCCAAGTACCTGAACTCACTGTAAATGAATGGCAATCACTTCTAAGGACAAGATATTGTATGACATCCATATGGTTGATGATATCTCTTTCAAATAGCTCGGCTAAAATTCGCCAAATGGTCTCTTCCCTGTAAAAAACGAACAGCCACCATCTCATTAGTCAGTGCTGAAATCCTTTACCCACAGTACTAGATGCCACCAATATGTCACCAGAGGCAGAGGATGTTATAGTCTTAAAACGAACAGTTCATTCTAAGTACTGATAGAAGGAAAATGAATGTACCCTACCATGCTTTCCTTTATTTCCCCGAGTTTCTGTCCTAACCAGACACAGCTGCACTTTAATAATGTTTGAAGTATATTGAGAAAAGCTTCTCTACATAAGACTGCATGTACCTTACTCCGTGTGTGTATGTGTGCGTGTGTGTGTGTGTGAGAGAGAGAGAGAGGGAGAGAAGAGGCTTCAGGCTCTAGTGCTTCCTTCCAGGTGTCTTCGTCTGCATGATTTCATCTGTGAACCATAATCAACTTCCTTAATGAAATACGTAATTAACATATTATAATTGTGGTAAAGATGATTTTGACAGAAATCATTTTCCATATCTAATACTATGCTAATTTAATCTGTTCCTCACTCCCCGACATGACCTTTAGTGATTAAGTTTCATGGCAGAATTGTTTTTTTTTTTTCTTGTGATGGATTGATTTATCCACAGCAGTTGATACCACTCTCCTTCCATGGCTGTCATTCTTCTCTGTGCCTCTGTTATGAAAGAACACAGTCATGAGAGGACATACAGACATACAGGAAAAAGAAGTGAGGACCCACTACCAGGTTTTGTTCTGCATGGGGTCCTGAAAACTGATTAGGGGAAGATTCAAGGCAGCAGGTGATTAGATTGGCTACTGACACAACAAACTTGTCCCTCTGGTAAAAATGTTTATAGTATATCTCAGCAGAGAAAAAGATACAGCTTGGTAGGTAAAAGGGAACTGAGAAAGATACATTAGACAGTGTTAATATATAACCGGAATGTTGATAGCCCTCTAAATGTTAACTCTCTTTCCCCCTCCAGGTACTTTGAGGTGTAATCTCCAGGAACCATTTTAAAATGAAAGGCATGTCAGTGACACTGTAGAGAAGACTTTGGTAGCACATTGATGCCTCATGTCAAGGAGGCAATTTCCTAGTTAGCTTCTGAGAGCTGACACTGAGTGGATGCTGGAGGAGTGAGCAAGTTTATCAGGCCAAGGCAGAAAGCTGACTCTAGACAGAGTATTAGACTCCCAGTTTGCTTCCCTACCAAGATGATTTACTTCTGATGACAACAGGCAGAAAATAAAGAGGACCTCAGTTCACCGTGGGCACCCTCCAATTCTTTTTTCTCTAGAAGGGAAATGAGAGCTTTTCAGTGAACTACCTCAATCCTTGTGAAAAATCTGGGATCCATTTGTTTTGAGATACGGAAGCTATTTATTTTTATGGGAAGGAGGCAGACTGTGGATAATAATACAGAAGGTAAAGCTGGAATACGTATATTCAGGCCACTGCAGCACTGTTCCTCGGAATACATTTGCTGGTGTTTGGGCCAGTCTGCTTTGTGACTATCACAAGTGATTTGCCTTATGAAATTGTGCTGCCACTGAATGGATCTTAGTACCGAGAAGTCTGTACCATCTTAAATTAGTCTTTTTTCTTCTGGGTGCTAGTATTACCTACATCAATTAGTAGGTCATTGTCATGCTAACCTACCTTCCATCTCTATTTACTCATGTATCAGCCAACCTTTTTTTTCCTTTACTGTTAAATTTCTCTAAGTGAATTCCCTCCATGATCCAGGATCCCATGGTAATGAGGTGTGCAAAGCTGAGCAAACTGCATTAAATAAGGTTTGCATTAGCACACACAAAATGGGACTATTGCCTCCATACTTCAGAGGTATAGTGCCCCCCACAGAGGCTAGCCAAAAGCACGTTCATACTTTCTCACTGCTGTATCATGGCACAGATTTTTGTCCTTCATCACCCATGTATATATCTTTTGGCATTATCACTTTTCACTTCTCAAATTTCATCTTCTGCTTGGATATCTGTTTTATCCTTTGGTTATCTCCTGTACTCCACCTTGCATTACTTGCAGATTTTCAAATTGATCTCATTTGCCTAATCCTGGAGGTTTGTTTTTTTTTAATCCAATCCTAATTTCTAACAGTTGTCCATCCACATTACAAATTATAGCATGGTCTGTGCATGATCAGTATTCTGCAACCTAATTAGGTCTGTTTAATTATACAGAATGAAAAAAGAAATCAAACAGTTGATTGAATCATTGAATATGATAATGTTTATCTTAAGGCAGCATTATTTGAGCAACAGATTCCTGGTGAAGCCTTCAAAAAGATCCTATAAAGTACATTTTATTATATAAATATATGCATGTAATTTTTATTAGAGCTTGGCATATTTAACATTCAGAAGAACAAGGAAGAGTGTACAGGGAAGAATGACAAGGGAAATCAAGGATTTCTGCATCTGGAAAGCTAGACTAGGATTATTCAACCCATAAAGGAGATGAGGCTGAAGGATCTTATAAATATCTGTAAAATCATGGGTGGCATATGAAACATGTACCTAAAACAATTTGCTGTTTCTGACAATACAGAAACTAGACAGCAACAAATAAAATGAGTAGGTCTGGAATTTAGACAAACAAATGTATATGGTGAAAAAACTCAGAAACATAAGTCATTCTGGTTGCTGATGCTGTTCAGATAGGTGCCCAATGTGACTAGGGAAAAAAAAAAAGAAAAAGAAATATCAGAACTATTAGATATGAAGACACAGCTTCTGGTTAAGATGGACTGATTTCAGAAAGTAGGATTATAAACTAAAAGAAGTTTCTTGTTCTTGTATGTTTTACCTATTTCTGGGAGATTTTCCTGGTTTTCAGTGTCATGATTTTATTCCAGATCTTGTACTCGCATGATAGCAAAACAAGGTTTGAAAATATGACCTTAATATACTGACTACAGAAAAAAGTAAAATAAATTCAGGAGTTACTGATCTTCTTTATAATCTGAGGGTTTAGGGAGTGTCATAGTTTCTAATACTTACATCTACAGAGTTGTCAATTCATATTTTTCAGATTAAGAATACCATTTAGATTAACAACTTTCACTGCTTGCACTATATCTGGATTGTGGTCCTTAAAATTTTCCTGTGACCTGGGTCTGCACTTTGTGAGTTGAAGGTTTAGTCCTTTGTTACTGCAGCGTCTCATCTCTGTTCACCTTGCAGAGCACTAGTACGGTAACAACTTGACAGTGTGGCAGACCAACTGTGAGCTACATTTGGCAGGTTGGGTAGAGGAGCTTGTATGTCAGCTACCTGTGCAATACTCCCTACTGTAATTAGTGCATTTAAGTCTCTCTTTCATTAGCATAGAAGTCACATATATACCTCGGTGAGGGAACACACTATTTCCATTAACCTAGGCTAAAAGCATTATACTAAACTAAATACCTTAACATAAATATTTCCACTGCAATAGTTTACAGAAATATCATGGTACTGAAAAATGACATATGATCTTTGTTTCCATTTGACAGTTCAGTATTAACACATCAAAGAAGCTGAGAATTGCACTTTTGGGCCCAGTCCTGAACCAGTACACATTAACATTTGTTTCACTCTACTTTACACAAGTAGATGATCATGCTAACAGGAAAAAACAAAATTCCCAAAATCTAATTTTATACGCCATATTCAAGAGTATAAAATAAAAATAAAATCTATTTTAAATGATTGCTGGTGTGATTCAACAGTGTGAACCTAAAAGACACTTTATTCTCTATGCTTGCAAATAAAATTGTCACTTTTTAATTAACTTAGTGCCATTTCTTGGGGTTTATTTCAATATAAATTTGTAAAGCTGGTAAACTTACCTCTGCTGAAGATGAAGGTTTGCATGGAAAATTGCAATAGAAACACAGTGTGTTTTCTGTTCTCAGACAGCTACACTTTTGTCTGGATTATCTACATTTTGCTCTTTTTTTATACGCACACTGTGCTTTACTAGGTGAACTCATTTAATTCCAAAGTAACATTCTTAGCAGGGAGGAAAAATTTCATTTTGCTGGAGAGTACAATACAGTTAACTTAGCTCACAGCAGATAAAGACCTGAAGGGCAGTGGAAAGAGAGTCTACTGGTAGCTTGTGAATATACATATCTATACATATTTCCAGCTCTGGTTTCCCTGGGGAGGTTGCTTTGTGTGTTTTTCCCCTTTCTGTACTAGCACTTCTTCCCACAGTGCAATTTTCAACATATTTGTATATCTCGTTGAACATCTTTGGATCGCTTGGCAGGCCTCCAAATGTTCATGTGGGCTGAGAAAGTCATAGACATTTCAGTCAGGATTCTTCACAGACTCTGAGCTGCAAGGCAATTTGTACATTTTGCATCCCATGGTGTCCACCCAATAACTCAGCCCTAGCCAAGAAAATTAAATCTAAAATCAGTAATATGGAACTGTGTTATATTTACAAGCAGTGTGTCATGATTTTTCTGCCTTGAAAAGGCTCTGTGGTGAGTCACCGGAGCTACACAGTGTCTCTAAGTGGCCTTTATGAAACAACTAAGCAGGTTCTCCGGGAGTCATGGTTGCTATAAAATGAATTGGAAAAGGAAATACAATAGTGGGAGTTATGGATCAGATTTTAAAATGTTAGGTATCTAACATCTTTAGAAATCTGGCCCTACAGGCCTGTGTTTCTTCTGCATTTGTTGGGAGGAGGAGGAAGGGAGTGAGGTTAAAGATGTCAGCACAGGAAGGTTGCCAAGCTGGTCTGGGTTTGTGGTGGGCTTCTTCATATCTCTTTCATTTTAGGGATTTTTTTTTCTTTCTTAAACTATATTGCACTGCTGTTTCTTGCTCTCATCAACTCATGTAACACAACTTGCTATAGAATAACATAATGTTAAACAATGAAATATTAAACAAATACAGCAACATTTAACTCTCCTCCCCACTTCTTCCCCCCCCCAAAAAAAAAACCAAAAAACAAAAAACGAAAAAAACCCAAAGAAAACCCAAAAGAAACCCACATCAAAGAGGCAGGAAGAAGCTGCTAATCTGGGAGTAAATAGATGCTTCCATGATGAAGTAATACAAAATAGAGTTTTTATCATTACTTTAGGCCATTCATTAAAATTGATCTGCCAATTAGAATGGAGGATTGACTACAATTCTTTTCAGATCTTACAGGGAGGAAAAACACAGTTTGTGTTGTAAAACTCTCTCCTCAAATTCTTCAGCCTATCCAGAGCCATGAATTCTGTAGCCTTTATGTGTGCCTGACTGTAGGGTAACATTTAAATATCAGTTTCATGTGACTAGAGATGTGTCAATAATTCTAAAGATAAGAGATGTGTCAAGAAGCAGTTGGCTGAGTCAGCTAACTGCAATATTTGTTGACTCTTGCAGCCGCATACAGTCACTGAGCCACTTCCATTCAACACTTCAATTTTGTTGGTGTACTGATAAATTGACAACACATATGGTACTGCATCTAATTTGGAGATGAATTGTATTCATTTTCATTCCAGCTCAAACTCCATGCGTATAACAATATCGTGTTTAAGCAAAGCAACCCAGTTACAGCGAGGAACAAATACTTACTTTCATCATGCTTCTCAATTTGCTGTGTGATTTTTCCACTGGCAGCTGCAGCAAAATACCTCCAGAAACAACTTTTTTTACATTAAAAATCCTGGAATTAAACTAGATTTAGCTGAGAGTAAAACTGGGACCACTGTATGTGTATCTGGGGTATTCATACATAGTTTAAAGGGATGCTATCAGGTAAACAAACAAACAAACAAAAAAAACCCAAAAAACCCAAAAACCAAAAAACCCATAACTGTCCACTGAGTCTAATTTGGATTTACTGTGCCTTCAATTATTAATGTCAGAATAGTTTTAAAGGGTTCACTTACTTTTCCATTGCTATGGAGCCATCTTGGATCCTGAAAGATGGCCCAGATTCATTGATCTCTCTGTCCAGTTTTTCTTCCTGAATTTCATTCCTGATCACTGTGCATTTCACTGTGGCTTCACACAGCATTGAATAGGAAAGGGTAAACAAAGGAAACCATTTCTAGAATAGTTTGAAAACCATTGTATTATTCCTCTTCCTTGTGTCCACAGATACTCCCCATGATAACAATAAGGTTGGGTGGAGTTGGGCTGGGAATGAGACCATAGGAAGAACGTATAGAATCCAGTTTCTTACTTGTGGCTTGAGAATTCCTCTTGGATTTCACCACACCTTCACTCCTGTAGTTCTGCAGGTCCTCCAGGTCTCACGTGGCCAGAGACGATTTGGCAGAAAGGCAAAATTGCCATCAGTCAGCCCTGCTAAGTTTGGAAGTTTGGGCATTGCATGAAGAATCTGACACAATTCAGTTTATTCCCACAAGAAAGTTGCTTCCTGGCTGCAGCTTGAGGGCCTTCCTAATCTAAAAAAAATGTATTTCCATTGTCTTTTCACCTTTCCATTTGCAACTTTCCACCTTTGATGGACCAATTTATAAATTTAGGTAGTACCAGGCAGTGAAGTCATAAGCAGTTTTATCAACATCGTTTTAAAGCCAGATGCAAAACATACAAATTGGTTTTATCGTTATCTTAGAAGACCTAAGCAAGGCATGAATGAAATTGTGATGCTCGACAGACACAGCTAAACCTGAATCTTCCCTGCCTGCATAAACTGTGGAGTCATTTTTCATTCTATATATGATAACTTTTCCAAGTTTATAGTGAAGAATATAACCAGAAAGCAACTTTTTGCATGTTAGACGTCAGTGCAATTAATTCATTCTTCCTCTGCTAGGGGTGCTTACCAGAAAGATTTGTAAGCAAAGCCATGATACAGCTCCGTATTCTCCATTAGTCCCAAATAAATAAGAGAGAAGTCCTTAGTAGGGTTTCAGTTAAAATGGGAGAATCATCCTCTTCCTCAAAAAAAAAAAAAAAAAAAAGAGGAAAGAAGAAAGAAAAAAAAACCCACAAGAAACAAATCCAAAAAAGTGGTATTCTTAAATCTGCACATTAAAAATTGCCAGAAAACCTGAAATAATCCTGTTAGATTTCCATTGAAGTGCCCTCCCCTTTCTCAGATGCTCTAAGGCTGACTAGTATTTACAGAGGATCAGACGCTTTGGTATCACCTCTGTAATGAGAGGTGGTTCCCATGGTCCGAGGCTTAGCAGAGAGAAGACTCTATCAGCATTTTGCTTTGCAAAATATGACAGTCTGAAATGGTCGAAATGTTTTCCCATTGAGATATTTTTCTCTCTGAGGAAAACCATTTAATCAAAAGTGAACCTTACTGAAGGAAAAAGACAAAAGATAATCTAAAAACCTTGGAATAAAATGCTTCACCAGTAGTTTCCTTTTTCATTTGAGAAAGTAAAATGGTTGCAAGAAATCCTCACCTTTCCTGGTCACTCTTTCTACCTAATCACCTGTCTTCAGGAGTGGCTTCACGCAGGTATGTGACTCCTCTCTTGTTTAACAAACAAGGCTCCCATCCAGTGAAGAACATTCTGAAAAGTAGACCTGCTGGAAGTTTCCACCATCTCATTTCAGATTTTCAACTTGAGAAAAAATTTGTTGAAGAAATGCTTAAGAACAGCAGCAACAGCCCTGCTACAGAGTTGCAGGTCTTTATCCAGTGTTGAAGATGTACACCTTTTAAAATTATGCTTTTTGAAGATTTCAAGTTACAAAGACATCTTTCAATTTCTTTTTTATTGTGTATCAAGACTGAGATTTGTATGGATACTTGCTCAGCATGGAATAGTTTTCACGTGTAGACCACCTTAAGCATATACTTTCTAGTTCTTTCCCTCTTAAAAATAAAATCAACTGGTAATAACAGGGTCTTTTCTTTCATCATGTTGGAAAGTTTATGTATTCTTATCCCCTCCTCCACAAGCCCTTCAGGGATTATTTAATTATGGTCTTGTAGAAAGCTCTGTTGTATGGGATTTGGGTTTATGAGAAGTTCAGTTTTGCCTTTTCTTTTCTTTTATTTCTGCTGAGGGTCTCTTATGCAACATTTGACTGTTTTATTTTTATGATTTAAAGCAATAAATTGTGTTTTAGAGAAAGAAAGGAGACAAGGTCTTTTTTGAATTTGCCTTTGTATTTCCTAGAGTACAGAATGCAAGCAATAATTCCTGGCTGTAACTTATATATATATTTTTGAGGGGGTGGAGGAAGGAAATTACTACCTACTTTTTATATACATATATATTTTTTAACAAAGCAATAGGGATTTATATGGACACAATTGTTTAGAAAGTCTCAGAAGAATAATTCTGAGATGATGTGAAGTTATACACATATGCAAGTCTTTCAAAAAGTCCACATGGCCTACAGTCTTCAGATTTTAAACAGCTTCTGACTGTTATACACATAAAAAAATGTTTAGAAAAATGACATATTTTTATTACTTTTATCTGACAATCTAATTGGGTCCCAGACCATGCATATATCAAAAAGCCGTTATCAGCGGTGGCTTAATGCAAGGGAGGGACACCCATCCCTCCCCATCTCTTTTGCTTAGCCTCAGGGCTTGGCTTTTTCCTGTGAAAGGTGTCTAAAGACAGAAAGAAATCTTTACCACACTGAATACAGCTAGAAAACAAATCTCTTCCCACCCACCATCACAACAAAAATATTCTCTGTTGTTCAGTGAAACAATCTAGAATTATGAGTTGCCTTTGACAAACACAGCCCATAAGGGCTTTGTCACATAAATCACACACTGTGTGACCATAAGACATGTTTCTGTTATTTAATATTTAACAAAGCATTTGCACAATGGTGACACCATGCCAATCCTAAACCCATTTAAATCTTTAAGCAGCAAGTTTCTAATCATGGGGTGAGTAGGTGAAATAGCCTCTGCTGAGCAACCCTTATTTTTCAGCAGATAGACACAATTTGAATGCTTCCTTTCTCCATAAGAATTGTTGACCATCTAATTATGGTAGCAGTAGGCAATTCACGTATTGAGCTCAACCAAATTATTACAATCCAAACAGATGAATTTTTTTTCTACTTCTAGAGCTAGAGCATAGTTCATATTAACAGGTGAATAGGTGCAGATAAAATAAGAGCCAACCTGAGCCTCTGAACAGAAATTGAAGAGAGCTAAAGCAAACCTTTTCACATGCAGACTAGTTGCTCTCGTAGCAGAGAAGTTCATTTTTGGGTCACATATTGCCCTGAAACAACTGGGTTAGTTAAGGTCAGTCAGTCTAGGGCCACTGACTGATAAAAGCATCCTTATTGCTGCAGTAAGGAATATATCTAGCACCATACATCATGTCATATGTACCCGGAACAACTTGGATGAATCCCCAACTCTATGTATTCTCCAAAAGCAGGAAAGGTCAAAAGTTTTCTTCTTGCTACAGGATACTCTGCTACTATATGTACATCAAATTAGATTGCACATGCGACAAGCTAGGGAGATGACTTGTGAACTCCTTTTATTTGACACATATTAAACAGCAGGTAGCATGCAGAGAGCTGATAGATCCTGAGGCCAAAAATGAAGTTTAGATTCAGTTTTTCATCTTAACTATAGATAAGTTTGGGTCATTTATTTGTTTTGTTTTTATTTTAATGCACTAGCAGTTCCATTACATCAAGGAAAGGATCATTGCTGCATTTGGAAACAAATTTTTGGTATACTGACAAGGTGAAAAAAAAATTTCAAGTCAAACAAAAATATTTGCTTTTACAAAATCAAAATTTTTCAATGCTTGATTAAAAAAAAAAAGATGTTAACATTTAATACATTTAAAATATAATTTAAAATACAATTTAAAT
>NW_010110315.1:0-297 GCF_000699245.1 Pterocles gutturalis | reverse complement strand
GAGAGGTGTGGTGAAAGCTGAGCTGGCCCTGTATTATCATTCCTGACTTGCGAGTGCTATGCAAAGGCTTTTATTCTGCTGAAAAACAGCCAGCATCCATTTAAGTTTTCTTCCCTTCGAGATGATCAAGCAGAGCAGGCTCGAGGCTTCAATTAAAGCATCTGCTGGGAGTTTAAAAAAGAAATCCCCCTTTTTCCTCCTGAATCTGGACACCCTTGGTTGGTGTATGGATGGGGCTCTGGCTGCAGCCGAGCGGCATTTACCCCGGGGAAAAATGCTGCGTGGTGAGACAGGAGG
>NW_010110314.1:139466-154251 GCF_000699245.1 Pterocles gutturalis | reverse complement strand
TTTTTTTTTACTATTTACTTTTTTATTTATTTTATTATTACTTTTTTTTTTAATAGCATTGCACATCAAAGAATTGTTTCTTTTTGGATTTGTGCTCAAGGTGCTCCAATAGTGGCCTCTTGCCTTGTAAGTCAGTTTGTTGAACTATGGAAAAAGCAAACAAACTGGACAGCATAATGCTGCGGAAAGAGGAGTGGAGCTCTAGAACATGTGCCGTTGTCAGGAATGGAAGGAAAAAAGCTGCTTGCATTCAGGAATCTGCAAGTTGGATTACTGGCCAAATAGATGTGTAGCTGACGTCATAATTATCAGAGATAAAGCTGTCAAAGAAAAATTCTAGAAAAGGGGCCTCTGACATGACCAGTGACTTAAATCCAGATCCTACCGAAGCAAAAAGCTTGTCATCACTTCCCTTCTACTATGATCTAGTGGTTGTTTCTATTCTGAATCCCATATGCATGCGTAGGTCTGGCACGTCTGTGGGACGGGACTTAAATTCGCTCTAATTAGCCTGTTGGAACTGTCTGGCCTGCTGTGGTACTGTGGTAGGGATGTACTACATCAGATTACAGCTTCCCATCAGCTGCCAGTAGATTAACTCCGTGTTGCTCATTGAGCTGTTCTCGGAGGTAAAAAGTTATTTTCAAGTGTGGCTTCTTCGTTTTGGTTGGATGAAGTAACAAGCTGATACAGTGAAAACCAAGCCCTTTACGTCTGATGTTAAGCACAAGAGCAAAGTGTGGAGAACAGCATTTTAATTTGCTCCTTGAGATAATTTTTTTATTATTATTATTTCTGAGGTTTGCCAAGAGTTGACTGGATTTACTGGGTTGCTGTGGCATAGGGGATGACCTTACCAGGAAGTTTGAAAGAGGGATTTCAGTTGATTATGTGCACTCTCAGGTGTCTGTTTTGGGTCCAGCATATCAAAATAATACTGTGCATTTTTTCTTAAATACTCTGGTAAGTTCTGACTTTATGCTTCTGCCTGGTTAATAAGGCAGTTGTCTCGCTCTCCCTACTCTTCCTCCTCCTGACAAGGCATCAGCACACACATGTCCTGAAAACAATGTAACCCTTTAATACATGATGGGAAGTGAACAAAAAGATGCACTAATTCAGCAGTAATTATTCAAGATACTGTAAAGCAGTGTTCAAGAATGATACTTTGGAATGGCAGTTGCCCTAGATGGGTATATTGTAAGTAACAACCTCAAGAGATAGAGGCAGAGAAGTTGCAGCTGTATGTGATAATGTTCTCCGGGATGAAAGCTTTGATGATGGTGCTTTGTGACACAGTCTCTTTGGCAGTAAGCTAATACATGTGGAAATATGCTGGTTTTACTCAGATGTTTTCAATATGCTTTTTCTTACAGTTCAGTGCAGGAATCTTACCAGTTTTGATGTTCAGCCTTGCAGATGTGATGAGGGTTTAGCTCTCAATACGCACACAGCATCAAATGAATCTATCACAGGACATCAGTTAATAAACTGTGCTTTTGTTTTGCTTGGCAGTTACAAAGGTCCATTGTTAGATGACGGAGCGCTGGCTCAGGCAGTCTCTCGTGGAGCCAGTTCCCCTGAATTCACCAAACTCTGTGCTTGGTTGGTATCCGAGTTACGGCTGTTCTGTAAACTAGAGGAAAATGTGCAGGCAACTAACAGTAAGTAGCCATAACTCTAGCACAAACGTGCACTTAATGTGTATTCTTGCGTGCCGGAAAGATTTAGGCTGATAATTGCTAAATCTGTTGTACCAGGGAGTATCATCTGCACGCTGTCAGATTTTGGATGCTTTCCACCTTCAATGTTGTCTAATGGACCAGTAGAGGTTGAAATAATAGTGAGGATCAAATGGTCTTTCTTCTGAAAAGAGATTTTTTTTTTTAATTGCTCAACCATAGAGGTTTGTTTTAAAGTTCCTAGATGGATTTAAGGAAACATTAATGGGTTTTTTAAAATAGATCATGAGAATACTTTTATTTCAGTGCTTCTGTTTGTAATGTTAATGTAAGAAATACCTACTGTTAAAGGAAACCTTCTCATCACTACAGTAACTATATTTTTATTGTTAGTTACCTTAACTCTGTGCTTACTATGTGTTTTTCCCTCTTTATGAAACACTCGTGGGAGAAGGAGCCTGAAGATGTTTGTTTATCGATTTGGTAGAGGTAGCAGACCTTAGTTTTCCAAAAATGTTATTTTCAGTCAACTAGTCATGACATTGTACATGACTAATTTAACAATTGGTATGATGACCTGTACTTCTGAGTAATGCCGGTATATTGACTCATAATGCCTTCATGAACTGAACTTGCAATCTGCCCAGGGGCCAAAGATTGCTGCCTTTCAGCAGCTGTTCTTTTCCACTTTCTTTCTGGTTTTGACATATCTCTCCCTTCTTCTTTGAGTGTATTTGACTCCTTTTCTCTGTAACAATACAGCATCTCACCTCTTGTAGTAGTATAAGGTTCCTACTATACATTTTGTGTAAAAAATACAATCCAGAAGTATTGTAACACCTATGTGAAATTCTCTAAACACAGGGATAGAAACAATTTATCTGTCGTATCATCAAGTCCCACCTTCTTTTTGTGTGACTTGAATTTAGAAATAACAGACATCTTGGGTTGAGGTCCCTTTTGAAAAGCGGAAAAAACGTTACCTCTCATTTATCACTATTTTTTGCATAACTTGGCTTAACAAGTTCAGATGAGTTTCAGTAATTTTGGACACAAATGTCAGTCAAAGCTTTGTCTTACGTGAATTATTTTTAGAGGATATTGGTATGAAATAAGATCAATTGACAAATGTGAGCTTACAGGGAGAAGTAATAAAAACACGAGAGCTCATAAACCACATTATTCATATCAGAACTATCTAATACGTTCGTAGTGGGAACAGTTAGCTGATATTTAAAATGCCCCTGTAAAATTTGTGATGTTTGTAATGGCACTTTTCATTGTAGAAGTTGCTGGTGGCTGGCTGTTGTAGCTGGGAAAAGCTGACAGTGAAATGTCATTTTACAATAATGAGGAATAGCATGGCTCCAAATAGATGGTGCTGTGCCTTTGAGAAACCCAAAGAACGCTTCTGTTAAAGCAGGGTTTTAATGTTAAGTAGCGATTGGAGCAAAGCATTATTTGTGGGTTTGTTTTTTTTTTTTTTAAAGAGCTAATTCATTCTAATCATAGCCTATGTGTGTATATATTAGATGTAAACAAATTATTATTCTTTTCCTTCTAAGGTCCAAGCGAAGCAGAAGAATTTCAACTCGAAATGAGTGGGTTGCTGGCTGAAATGAACTGTCCATACGCATCGTTAACGTCAGGAGATGTGACAAAACGCCTTCATAATCAAAAGAACTGTCTCTTACTGCTTAGTAAGTGGAAAGGGCACTTGCCAGCAGATCTGCTTTTGTGCAAGAATCAGTGTTGTTTCTTACAGTTAATGAAATACTGTTTTGTTTACTACAATGAGTAGAAACAGTGACCTAAAATTATGAATTGTTTTTCCCTGCAATTTACAGTGTCAAAATAGTGTATTTCTGGTTCTCATAAACTTACCAGTCACTTTATAGCTAGTATATGATAGAAAATACTTTGAGTATTGACCTTTTTCACATTCACTAGCAAGAAGCCTGTCCTACCACTTCTCAAAAGGTACTCTGAAGAAGGAAAAATAGTGCCAGGATTTAGCCACTGAACTTTGTTGAGAAGGGTTGTAAAAATGACCGCTAACATCAGATGCATTCTCATTTTGGAGCCCCCACCATGATTACTAGCAAGGTGCAATAAGACTTGCATTTTCCTACACTCTGACAACAACTGGAATTGTGAAAAAGAGAAAATGTTTTATCCCAACTCCTAGTTCTTTTGGTCATCTCCCGTAGTAAATAGCTTCTATGTTGCTTTCTGATGATTGAAAAGAAATTAGCAGTAGTAACGGTGATGTCTTCCCCTTCCTTTTTCACACAGGAGGTCTCAATACCTAAATTGGTTTTATTCCTGCTTAGGAAATGTTAGAGGAGAAAAAATTAGTACTTAAATTGTGAAAAAGTGTAATGTTGATACACATTAAAAAAAAAAATATTTTTTACAAGTGTCAGAGTTAGAAATTATAATACTAATTTTAATCTGATCTTAAATTCAGTATAAAGTAATGTTTTATTTGTTTCCTCAATTGCTGCTGGTTTCTTTAACTTTTCAGAACAGAAATTTAGTTCTCAGGTGAGAGGGCAGAAATAATTCCAGAGTAGGTTCCTGTATTTCATCATTAGGAGACAGATGAGCAGTAAGGCTTAATCTGAATGAGTTTTGATGGTATGTTAAAAAATGTCAGATGGAGTGAGGTAATTATTGCATTTAAAATACTTTGTAGCTCAATCTGCCCTTCAGCTTATTCTCTGTAAGCCGAGCCATTCAATAAATTTGGCTTGGCTGTGACACACAGTTTATCCCAGAGGTCCCCTGGGATGTACATTTTGGTAATATAAGGCCACGTTCAGAAGCTGAACCCTGGTATCCCGTCTGGCAGGAGTACTGTGTTTACTGTCAAATGTGGAATTGAAATGGATGCCAAACTCCTTTTGTGTGTACCATGATAGGAATACCTAAAACTTCAGCATAGCTTTCTTTACCTACGTTAAGCTAAGTTATTAGGTATCCTGGTGTATGTGAGCTATAAAACCAGATTTTTTTCAGGAAAAACAGAATAACCCTCTTAATGGAATGCCAGAGTATTTTACATTTTAACAAAATGCAGCACAGTTTACATCAGTTGGAGGATGTAGCAGTGTTGCTGGGAGAGGAAAGCACCAAATAAACATAAGTAGTTAGGATTGTCTTGGTGTGCAGCGTCACTGGAATGGAATATTAAGTACTGGCATCTGCAAAAATAGAAAGGACAAGATTTTCAGGTAGGTTTAGAAAAGGTCTGCAAAAAATCACTATCTGGAGTACACTGATGTCTCACAGTGATAGATGTAAAAATTTCAGCCTTTGGCAGAGGAGGTTGAAGGTAGCTTGAATGTGATCTCTGGATTCTTGAAACAAAATTCTGCTGTTACTTTCTTTTTCAGGAGGTCCTAACGAGGTGTAAATAATTGAAAGTTGAATAGAAGAAAAATCTGTATAAAGTACTGTTGAAAGAACTTACAAAGGATTCCTCACTGCTTTACATATTTTAAGAATTTTATAATTTATAAGGTGTTCTGTGTCTTTATCAGAAGACATCCTAGAGATCTAGAAGAAATTCTAGAGATCATTAAAATGCTTTGTTTGACAATATAGGTAGTAAGCTGCTTTTGTGTATCCATGGGTTTACATCCCTGCTCACAAGTCTGTCTTTATCTATATCTGTCAGTATATATTTTTAAATCCTTATTTTTAGAAATAATTATTTATGTTGTTGTTACGGTCATTCAGTATAAGTCATGATAAAAATATTGTTAAACCTGTGCATGTTTTTCACGTCAAGCTTTAAAGTTGTAACAATTGCAAGCCAAAGCTATGTGCTAAATTTATTATCACTGTAGCCTACACCTAAGGCTGAACTTTTGGGTGCAGACCACGTTCAGAAATTATGTGATTGTAATAACTTTTTTGTTTGTTTGATAAAGGAGTTACAATGGGATGCTAGACTCGTGCAGTTCTGATGTTGAAGAGCACTGCAGGCATCCTAGCTTCTATTTCATCAGTTACTTCCTTCCTTTCTGGAATTATTATAAACCTGAATTCTCAATAGTACTTTTAAAAGTGGGGTTCTTTTTCCACTCTGCATCTTGCCTGGAGAAGTAGAGGAGATCATCCAACATTTCACTTCTCTACTCATTTCCTTGCTTGGTTTCCTAGAGCCTCCAGTATTGCTTGCTTGCTAGCTGAAAGCGCATGTACCAGTCCCCCATCTTGCTTATTTCCGTGTTCTAGTCTCCTGTCTTTGCTGGGCAAAGCCTGAAGGAAAAGAGTTGTGGTCTTTTGAACTCCGTGATTAATACCTGTTGGAATCATAGGGATTTTTTCCAGGCTTTGCTTGGCTGTACTAAACCTTTCCTGTTTGTTGTGTTTCTAGCATTGGGCTCAGTGATTATTAGAAGTAGGAGCACTCTGTGGATACCAAAACTGTAGCCCTAACTCTTGCTAAAACAGTCCGTTTGCACATTTGTTTGATTGTAAGCACTCGAGTTCTCACTGGTTCTAAAATAATTTAACTCGGCTATATCTGATGCTGAAATTTGATTTTTCTTACCCCAGCATACCTCATCTCAGAACTGGAAGCTGCCAGAATGCTGTGTGTGAACTCCCCTCCTAAAAAAGCACAGGAAGGAGGTGGCAGTGAAGTCTTCCAGGAGCTGAAAGGCATATGTATTGCTTTAGGCATGTCCAAGCCTCCAGCCAACATAACGATGTTCCAGTTCTTCAGTGGAATTGAAAAAAAAGTAAGATCCAAAGGAACAAAACTAGAATATTTGTGATGTTACTGTTTTGATGGAAAATAGTTCTGCTATGAAGGAGAAGTTTGCCTCTTGTGAAACTCCAGTGTTTGAATTGTGAAGGGAAGTTAACATGGTTTACTGAGTGAGTATGCCAAGGGTCAGGATTTTGAAAATGAATTTAAAGGCTTTTTCCACGCCAAGGCACGGGGTCAGGGACTACTGCTATCATTGCCTTCTGGGGCGAGGTGTTTCTTACTCTGCTCTAGGTTTTAATGTCATCACCTGTTGCAGAAGACATGGAAAATGCTGAGCTTAGGCCTTAGGAAGAATGTTGTTAAGCAGAAAAGTATTCCAAGAAATACACCTACAAAATTTTTTACAGGAACCTACAGTTTTTAAAATGTTTAGGTTAAAAGGTGGCATAACTAAAGTCAAGTTTACACCTTTTCCCCAAGGCTTCATCCGTTCTTGTGGTTCCTTTTTTTTTTTTTTTTTTTTTTTTTTTTTTTTTTTTTTTTTTTTTGTTTGTTCTTTTACATGTGTGCATTCTCTGGATTATTGTGGGGTTTTTTTTAAGAAATTCACTTTTGCTTGAGTAATTTTTATAAAGCAGAGAAATGAAGTGGAACGGACTGTCCAGTGCATAGACCAAAGGTCAGGACAGAAAGCTTTAAAGTTACATTAAGTAACTGAACTTGCAGGATAGGGGAGAGCAGAAGGGCAGAAGAGAACCTTTGTGAACTTAAAGGAACAAATATGGTCACGAAGCTCCCCAAAATACTTTCACAGAAGTTTTTTGACTAGCCTTTTAGTTGTGTTTTACTTAAACAAATCCAAGCAACTGAAAATAGTCTTTCATTTCTCTGCAAGAATTCAGTTTCAGTTGACCGGTTTGAGAAGAGGAGGATGGTTTTCCAGCAGAAGTCCAAGGTGTAGAATGGAAGCATTTTGTTTTCTGGTTTTGCCAGTGTCATGGGCATTAAATAGATACATCAGAAATCTGTGCTTCCATTTTCTATAAAAGGTAGAAAATATTTGTAACAATGCACAATGCTAGCAAGCTTTGCTGGTGAAAGAGACTGTAAAAATCCAGAATACAAAGTAGATAAAAATATTTTTAATTTGGGAATACTGTTATGTTTTACTAATTGACTTTCTTTTACATTGTCTAGCAAGGTTAAATGAATGTTATTGCAGTGGTTTATATCCGTAGGTGCTTATACTAAAAAAAACCTGAACAGTCCTTATAGCTCAATAAAATACATCAGGAATTTCTAACCTACAGGGTTTTTTTGTGTAGATGCAGTTCTCACACTCTGAACACTTCAAATGTTGGTAGTGTTTGAGAAGGAGAAAGCTGACTGGTAACTGAAGAACTTATTTCACTTTGTAAATGAAAATACATCACAAAGTTGAGCAAAATGCAAAAAGTTAAATAACAGAGTGAAAATTTTACTCTTGAGTGTAAGATGATAACAGGAGATCACCCTAAAGTTTTACTATTTTTAAAAAGTGAGTCTTAGAATGGCAATATTCTGATCTAGCATTTAAAAGTCAAGCTACCTTTTCCTTCACACGTACATAGTACACTTTGGAGGAGGATCTTCGTTTAATTGACTCTTTGTTAATAATCCACCACCTTCAAAAAGAAACTGCTGATACCTGAAAGAACCTTCAGAATACCTTTGCTGTTCTGAAAGCACTTGGTTTTAAAATCTTCAAGTTAAACAAACAGGGCTCAGCACCTTTGGAAAACCAGGTCACTGAGCGTGTTAAATGAACTGCTGGAATGAGCAGCCAAGGAAGCTGAAAAATGTGGTTTGCAGCAGTGGAAAAGTGAAGTTTCATAACTCCACCCTGCTTTCATCCAAGTTTTTGTTGCTGCTACTCCATTTCTTCCCCCGAAGTCCTCAGAAATTTTGAGATGGGAAAGAGAACCTAAGTTGTGCCCAAACTTTTTAAATGCAAGTTGAATTTACATTTTCATATTGAACATTTCCTCTTTTTGATTGTAAAGAGGGGTCCTTCTGTAGGTCATGTTATATTTTACATAGTCTTAATGGAACCTTTTTGATACAAGTGTGGTCTTTTTTCTGAGTTAGAGATGATTTGTAGAATGATCCCTCTGTCTTCAAGGGGAGCTGTACCTCATAGAATCTTTCTATTTTAACTGTAGATCTACTCTATAGTCCCTTCTCTTAATTTTTAAATAATTATAGCCAAGCCTACCAGAAATATAAAAATAGTTACTTTCCAAAAAAAGAAGTGTGCTTGGTTCTCTGTCCCAGAGAAAACAGCTTGATATTGGAGGTTACTCTGTCATGCCTGTGACTGTCCAAGAGTAATTGTAATTTGAATCTTGAAAAGCAAGGGTTTTTTACCCAATGCTTATATTTTTATATGTCTCCTAACAGCTTAAGGAAACCCTAGCAAAGGTTCCACCTAATCATGTTGGAAAACCTCTATTGAAGAAACAACTGGGACCAGCTCACTGGGTAAGTAGTTCCAGGTATTAGGGCCTGTTTTCCTTTCTCAGGTGTATAAAGTATTGATCTTAATTCTGTGTGTGGTGTTGTAAAATGATTTTTCTCATCTCTTTCTGAGGATGAGAAGACAATTTCTTGCAGTATTTTACATATATGTTGGTACAATGAATGTTCAGCAGCTGATAAGATCTTGGGCTCATGAATCTGTGCGTCCAGATGCAGGCAGAAGTTTTCCAAAATAAAGGAGATTTACGGTGGTGGTGCTGAGCTGCGTGCTTGCATAGCAGCTTAAGCCTTCCTCTCCTGCCCCTTGCCAGCACTGTCTGTGTGACCTAGCCTTGCTGAGATGGTGTCACATCCCCTCCTGTGACTTCTTTTCAGCTAACCTGTGGGGCTCTGACTAGACCACTGTCTGCTACCAGGTGTGTTTCTAGTGAGGGCTTTTCCCTGTAGGGCACTTTGTGCTCTTGTCTGTATGCAGATTGTGCTTTAATCAAGATCCTCTTACAGTACTTTACTTACTTTTAGTCCTCTGTCTTTGCTCTATCTTTGTCCTTAAGCTTCCTACTTTTTAAGAAGGTGAGGACACCCTGGTCCCTAGGACTTGCGTATGTCCTTGCATCTCCTTCAGCTTGTTGCATGTAGTATTTTCTCACTTTTGCTTCTCAACACCTGGTGGGTGTTCAGAAATGCCTCAGCAGCACGTGCAGTTTTTACATCCCTTGTGAAAAGCAGACAACTATGCTCTTAGAAATGGTAGAAGGCTGAATGTGAGGATAACAGAGCATTTGAAGCCTTCAGGAAAATAGTGTCAGCAGGCATAGCTTGCTGTAAGCCCATTTGACAATGTAGGTAAGTGTGGCCTTAAACCCTGCTTAATATCTCTGTGTGTCTTACTCTTCCATCCACATAGTTTATTATCTCAGTTGTGTTTTGTTTTTGTTTCAGGAAAAAATTGAAGCAATTAATCAAGCCATAGTCAACGAATACGAAGTCCGAAGAAAACTGTTAGTGAAACGTTTGGATGTTACTGTGCAGTCCTTTGGCTGGTCAGATAGAGCTAAGGTACAAACAACTTGTTGTGAAGTCCTGCTTGATGGTGATGCTTTCTAATAATCATTGTTTCATCCCTTGTGAGTAAGAAATAACCACAGGAGTTGTCTGGGTTTGGTTTGAGTTTCTGAAGAAGTTTATGACAATGTAAGATGACTAAAAAGTTTTTCTTAAAACGGATTTGTTGGATTGTAAAATGAGAAGGTAGACCATGTGTAACTATACACCAAAGCCGAAACATACAGTTAAATAGGCCACTGGAAAAAATAGTAAGAGATTACTGGTCCAACCATTTGTGTTCAGAGTACCGTAACGTGAATCACTAAGTGCTGTGTCTGTGTGATGGTAGAAAAGCATCTTCCTGTTGACCATCCCTTAACTACCTTTGTGCTGTCCACAGTGATCAGATTTCCTTAACTCAAAAGTGTCTGCAAGCACAACTCCCCAGATGCACATGAGAAAAGCTGCTAAGGCACTACTTGTTCTCTTACCTCATAGACAGGGTAATACTTTGTGTGCTGCTTTTGTCTTTGAACCGTGCGAGTGGCTGTGACATGCCGTCTGTTCTCTCTGAGTATCTGGCACATATTCTGCTTTTAAAAATAATTAGATGGTTTCCCTAATTCCTGTATTTCATAGTGAAAAAAGAATGACAAGATTTAAAAAATAGTAATATCATTTATTTTCTAGGACTAAACCAGATCTGCTAACATGGTCTTAATTGTGCTGCTGGCAGTGTTTGAAACGGAGTTGTTAGTGTTAAACTGTGACACATGAATCATCAAGTGTTTTTTCTTGATAAATGATTTATTCCAAAAGCACCTGTATTTTAATAATAAAATGTGACCTCTCCCCTTTCCTCTTTCATCACCTGAGGAGGAATTCTGGTGTCCTTTTTCTTAAACCTGTATTCTTCAGGTTTTTTAGAGATGATTGAAGAACTATCTGATTGTTTGAATATTTTAATAGTGGCTGAAAATGGGCGAAAGTATGGATTAGGTTAAAACCCAGGGACTTCTAATTGTGTTGTAGCTTTGGCATCCAAATCTGTGTGTTTGGTTTTTTTCCTAGCAGAATTCTCAGATGCTATTGAACCTAACTAGCTACATAAAATCCTCTCACAAAAACTACAAATTTTTTGTATCTATTGAAGTGCAAATGTAAATTTGTTAGAACCATAACAATACAAAATTGGAGAACGTGGCTCTGGAATTGCAGACGTGTTTAAACGGTAACTTTTAGCAGTGCTTTAATATGCATGATGGTAAAATAATAAAAATTACCATGCATGATGTTTTTTTTTTTTAATTTTAAAATTTGAAAACTATCAGAATACAGTAGTATAACTAAGTAGTTACTTCAGATAACACCAGTAAAAACTTTATTATTATGGGGTTTTTCAGTTGAAAACTTTCAAGTTTCACCTAAAAGAATATCATAGCAGCAAAATACTGTTCTCAGAGCTCAGTCAGACTTTCCAGGGAAAAACATACTGCTGCCTTGGTGAATACTATTGCTTCTCCTGTCTTTAGCCAGCGTCAAGTAGATGACATAGATATTCTCCTTCATTTTGAATAAACCCTGTTCAACCTGTAATACAAAAGTAGAAACTTTTGGTTCTAAAATCTTACCACTGAGTCACTTGGAAATACATACTCTCAGTTATTCACAGTTCCAGTTTTCTGCCTTTAGATGGAAAATAGAATTTTAAAATTTGCTCCTGAGTTCTTTCCCTGTTAAGGGATTTGTTGGAAAACCTGGTTTACCTGTCCCCACTGCTGTCATCTGGGGTCCAGACAAAAAGCAGCCCGTTTGTCTGCGTGCAGATTGCGATCTGGTTTATCCTGACTGCATCACACAGTCTACTCTGTTGATAACTGAAGACAGATGTAACTCAAGTATCAACTCAGGGCTGGAAGCACAGATTACCGTTGTGTCTGTCGGTTGGAAAACTGCTGTCACGATTCTGAGATGATAGAAAAAAGCCAGGATGGTTAATGCCAAAAGACACTAGAGGAAGAGAGATTGCATACAAGGCAAGGGTGACGTGTAGGATCTCATTTCCAGCTCAGATTAATTTTTGTTCTATTTGCAGTGGTGTTTTGTTCTTCAGTGTTGATCTGATTCTTTTGCTGAGGTATCCCATTGCTTTCCTATTACTTTACCTGACTGGCTTTTGTTTTTCTTCTCTCCAACAGAGTCAAACAGAAAAACTGGCTAAAGTCTACCAGCCAAAACGTGCCCTCTTATCTACTAAGTGCACTATTTCTGTTGCAAATCTCTTGGCAGCTCGTCAGGATCTGTCAAAGATTATGAGAACAAGCAGTGGGTCCATCCGAGAGAAGACTGCATGTGCCATTAATAAGGTACCTCTGGTGACAAAGGGCTTCTTCTGTTATGAATATTTAAGTAACTTGAATGTAGTAATAAATCCTACTTTTTTTTTTTTTTGCAAGTGGCATTTGGAAATAAAGGATAAGTAACTTGGTGTTAACGCACTGATGCATACTCCAGAGTACGTAATGGGAACTGTTCAGGTTCAGAGTGCCCCTGCTTAGGGGCAGTAAAAAAATTGCTGAAATATCTTTGATTACTTTCAATAGGAGAAGGCCTGCTCTGTCTTATCAGAATTACTAATGTCATTACACTGCTGTTACCTAATTCTGTCACTGTGTCTAAAACAACACCTGCATAGAATCATAGAATCATTAAGGTTGGAAAAGACTTTAAAATTTGTGGGTGTACATGCATGCTTTCTCCATTTTGGGTACCAATTGTATTTCAGGTAATATTCTAGTTCATCTAGGATGGAATGGTGGTGTGCTGATAGGACCACTCCCTTCACCCCAAATAATTTTTACACCTTTTTTTGGTGTAGTTGGAGTGTGGAATGTAAAAGAAATTAAGTGGGAAGACAGTGTGACTAGCATGAGACTGTATGTATGTTTTTGTAGGAATGCAATACTGCCCTGCTGCTGATCCATATCCTCTTATCTCCATTATCAATATTAAATGTTTTCCAGGACAGTAACATAAAGTAACAAACTAACCTGGTTCTATTTTAAGTTTTTCTGTTATATCACTTTAAAACATGAAGCAATGCAAGTGTCCTGTCCCATTTGAAGTTGTGCTAAATTCTTAATGTCACAGCATCCTTGGACAGCTAAAGACCTTCTGGAGTCTTACTCAACTCTGGTCAGCACTGTCTGACACCTGTTTGTTGGTTTGTGAATTTGTCTGTGCATGTCCTTAGTGAAAAATAAAAATCTTTGCACTTGGTTTACCAAAGATATCACATGTTAAGCAATGGCTTCTACAGCAATTTAGAGCACTTTTTAGGAGACAGACCTAGTGGGAGGTGTCTCTGTCCATGGCAGGGGGGTTGGAACTCGATGATCTTTAAGGTCACTTCCAACCCAAACCATTCTGTGATTCTATGATCTGTCACATTCAAACATACAAAAGTTTGCCTTGATGAAATCCTCTGGATTTAAGAACCCTTGAGTGGCTTGTATCAGTAAGTGTGACTCTTCTGTGAGGTGTTACAAGTCCTGCAGCAGTTCTCCCTTTCCCTTTGCAGGTGCTAATGGGTAGAGTGCCTGACAGAGGAGGAAGACCCAATGAAATTGAACCGCCACCTCCTGAGATGCCACCGTGGCAGAAAAGACCAGAGGCTGGTCCACAGCAGGGTGGTGGCAGAGGAGGAAGAGGTGGCTATGAATCCTCTTACGGAGGGCGAGGAGGTTATGACCATGGGGGTCACGACCGAGGAGGAAGAGGAGGCTATGACTCATCATATGGAGGGCGAGGAGGTCACGAACAAGGAAACCATGACCGAGGGGGACGAGGAGGACGTGGTGGTTATGATCATGGCAGCCGAGGAGGCGGAAGAGGAAACAAGCTGCAAGGAGGTTGGACAGATGGTGGAGGTGGTGGCTACCAGGATGGCAGCTACAGGGAGAGCAACTACAGAGATGCAGGTTTTCAAACGGGTGGCTACCACAGTGGTGGTGGTGGTGGCGGCTACCAAGGAGGAGGCTATGGTGGCTACCAGTCATCTTCATATTCAGGAAGTGGCTACCAAGGGGGTGGTGGTGGCTACCAGCAAGACAACAGATACCAAGATGGTGGGTCCCACAGTGACCGAGGGGGTGGCCGCGGAGGAGGGGGGGGGTGGCGGGGCGTCGTGGTGGCCGCGGAGGTCAAGGAGGAGGCTGGGGAGGCAGAGGTGGACAGAACTTTAATCAAGGGGGGCAGTTTGAGCAGCACTTCCAGCATGGAGGTTATCAGTATAATCAGTCTGGCTTTGGACAAGGAAGACACTTCACGAGCTGAGGCTGCTAAAAACTTTTTTGCTTTGTCAGAGCTCACGTAATAGAAACCTGGTGTCAGAGGTCTGGCTTAATCACTGCTTGAATTAGTACAGGTTTGTGTGTGGCAGGTAGAATCTCTTGGGGTGGGATGTTTTGCATTGAGCAAAGTAAAACCTTCTGTAGACCTCTCCTCTCCCCCACCTCCCAAGCTCTCTGAATTAAAAGCGTCATGACTGCACCCTAAACGTCAACTAATAGCCCTGCTTTTTAGATGTTGGACTGATTCCCTCTGCTCAAAACACTTTTGTTCTGAAACTACCTGCTGCGTTTGCCTTCCGCTTTGATTTAGAGAAATATCAAGACCTGCCTGGTCAAATTTGTCTGTTCTAATACCCAACAGAACTTCTGCATTTGTCCCTCTAATCATTATTCAGTTACATGTTCTAAAACCAGTTCTGGGTATTGCTTTTTGGCTTGCTGGCCTCTTCTTTTAATCACAC